>NC_057762.1:17197147-17497147 GCF_010389155.1 Erigeron canadensis | reverse complement strand
ACAAGAATAAAGTCACTTGATAGTGACTTGTCTTCTAATTAACCAACCACCTTTACATGCATGAAAGGCTTTTAACAAAAGACAAATGGATTGTCCGGGTAAAGGCATGTAAAGGCATAAAGTCAATTCCTCGTAATTGGTGTTCAGACTTGTAAGGTCTAGGACACTGTCAAGGACTCCAGTCAGGTGATCTGGTAAGTCTTCCAGTGAGCTCTGCTATTTGTCAGACTTCTTTCTTCAGACTTCAGTCTTCGAATTCAGTGTGAATGTTCTTCAGTGGATAGATCTTGACTGGAGTGAAGTCCAGTGAACAAATCTGGTGGAATCCAGATTCCTGTACAAGTAAGTTGTTCACTGGTCTTCACATAATTTCTGGACAAATCTTCAGAGGGCTCCAGTAGTCACGTCTGGAGCGAGTCCAGTAAATCTGGACCTAACATTAACTGCTGTAAAGATACGCAGAACAAACATTAGCCTTTGACACATTTCAACTGTTGTGAATACGCATAAACAGTGTCGTCAATATTACCTATTGGAAGTGTGTATATAAGATTAATGTTCAAACTGCTGTAAATACGCAGCAACACAAATATCTTAACTTCCCTCTGGAAGTACACTAAGTTAATATCTCAACTGCTGTTAATACGCAGAAACAATATTAACTTAATGACTCTTTACATGTTATGTCTAAAACCTGCAAAATACAAATAATAAACAAACATATAAACATAAGTTGGATCCCAATTGGCTTACACAAAATATGCCAGGGTAATATTAAGACAAACGGTAATTACAAGATAATTACAAGACTTGAAATTATACACAAATATACAACACATATCTAGAATGCTCATGTCACTGAGAATCATGCACTAACAGGTCCCTTATTGTTTTAAGGCCCGCCCAGTTGTCTTTCTGACTCCTGGTATTGGTGCATCAATTTTAACGAATGCCAGCTGCATTCTTTCAGGAATCTCAACCTTACCAGCTTCAGATTGAAGTGAGTCAAGATTCCTTAACAAATCTGGGACAGTGAAGGGTGAAGTAGTGTCTTTGTATTGGTCACTGCCCAAGATAAGTTTGAAGCAAATAAAGAGATACCCGGAGAAAGGGATGCATAATCCCCTAGTGCCCTTCAGTTTTTGCACCAGACTTCTGAACAGAATGTCAGCGAAGTCTACTCTAAGTCCGTTCCACAAGCAGTAGGTCATTTTTGCTTGTGAGGAGTTTATCTGGTCCAGTCCACCAGAACTCCCACCCATACTTTCCACCAAATGAATAAAGAAGTACCTCCAGGATGGTGTGAGGCCCTTCATAGTCATGGCACTTTTGGTTTTCAGGATACCATTTTCCAGACACTCCTTGTGACCCATTCAAGGAGGGTTTGTCTGAAATTGACATTTTAAGGGACAACTACTGGTGACTCTCCAGGTCTCAAGTAGTTCAGATTAAGTGCGTCCCTCAATGTTTCTGCAGATATGGTACACTCAAATGTTCCACTTTTAAGTGTGAAAGTGATAGCAGAACAGTCTTCATTGAGTTTGGCCGTATACCAAAGTTCACACAAGTAATCATGAAAATCTTGTGTGGATTAGCAGAGAAGGATGGGCCAATAGGAGAATTTTTCAAGAACTTTTTGATTCTCCCAATCAGTGTATTGGCCCCCTGGGTTCCCACCAAACTTGCCAAAGGATTATTTGGATTTAGTTTGATTGAATTAGGGTTTGATGGGGCACCAGATGCTTGTTTAACATCTGGTGTTGGAGCATATGGATCAGAAAGCAGATTTATATCTCTGTTGCAGGATGATTTAGGAGCCATTTTACTATATGATAAAATTGAAACTGAATTAAATTTAGGAATTAGGGTTTTTGATTTATTGAAAAGAGAGGAAATGAAGCAATTGTTGATGATTGGAATTGAATGAAGGAATGTGAAAAGAAGTAAATGAGTTTCGGAGTAAATAGGGGGTATATAAAGGCTGTAATCACAATCCCAATGAAGTACCAAAATATTTTATTGGCAAAAATCAAGTTTTAAGATATTTTGTTAAAAAAGAATTTGAATTTTGAAATAAAACATTTAATTCTCCGTGTCAGCATTAAATGCTACGACGGCTTGTATACCCACTCGCCCACTATCTTTTCTCAATCCCAATAAAAAGTGCATCTTTTTACAACATGGTGATGACACGTCATGTGATAGTTGTGAGTGGGTTAAAACACTCGAGTACCATCATGTGTCACAAAAATTGAACAAGTATTCTAACCGTTATGAAAATCTGGTTAACCTCTAGTTTTAAGACAAGACCAAACGTTTACACTTGAGGAATAGTCCAATGCCAGTTTCAACTAGAGAGCTCTCTAGTTGCAATTTTTCAAACAAAAACAATTTTAGTCAGAAAAATATTTTGAGTCTTTTCCCCTAAACTGATGACCCATATGTCAATTAGTGCTAGGATAGTATCACAAAGACATTCGATAGCCTGGCGAGCAAAGATCATCTGGACCTCCTCAACTGGAGAACTTTATCAGTGTCACTAATGCATTCATAACAAATTCTCCAGTTTTAAGGATTTAGCATTCCCAATTCGCTGATAAGATGTTTAAAAGTTTTCTCATCGACAGGTTTTGTAAAAACATTAGCTAATCGTTTGTCAGCGGGGATGAAATAAATTTCAATGTCTCCTTTCATAACATGATCACGAATGAAATGATACCTGATGTCAATATGCTTTGTTCTGGAGTGCATCACTGGGTTGTGAGAAATAGCAATTGCACTAGTGTTGTCACAAAAGATTGGGGTCCTTGTGTATTTTTGACCATAATCTAGTAACTGGTTCTTGATCCAGAGAATCTGGGCACAACAACTGGCCGTAGAAATGTACTCTGCTTCAGCAGTGGACATAGAAACCGAGGTTTGCTTCTTGCTGGTCCAACTCACCAGTTTTTCTCCAAGGAAATGACAACCACCAGTTGTAGATTTTATATCTATCTTACAACCTGCATTATCTGAATCTGAATAACCCATTAGATCTAACCCTGAGCCTTTGGGATACCAAAGACCAAGGCTAGGATGCCCTTTCAGGTATTTAAAGATGCGCTTAACAACATGCAAATGTGATTCTTTTGGGTTAGCCTGAAATCTGGCACATAAACATGTTGCTAACATTATATCTAGTCGACTGGCAGTTAAGTACATCAGTTAACCATCCATTCCACTGGTTTGCCATTTGGATTAGAGTCCAAATTTAATGGAGCTGCAATTGGTGTAGTTTTCGATGGGATTGAATCATATTTGTATTTTCTTAACAAATCTCTGACATATTTATCTTGGTTAAGAAAAATATCATCTTTGGTTTGTTTAATTTGAAGACCTACATTAAACTCATTTCCTACTCAGTAGACATGATTTTTGAAAACTTTTTACACATTGCACCATCAGTTGACCCAAATATAATGTTATCAACATAAATTTGTACCAGTAAGATATTACCTTTTTCTTTCAAGATAAACAAGGTATAATCTGTTGCACCTCTTTGAAAACCATGTTTAAGAAGATGTTTGGTTAAAGTGTCATACCAGGCTCTTGGGGCTTGTCTAAGACCATACAATGCTTTGTTCAGTCTATATACCCAGTGCGGATGCGTCTCATCAATGAAGCCCGGAGTCTGTTTAACATACACTTCTTCTTCCAATGTTCCATTTAGGAACGCACTTTTGACATCCATCTGGTAGACTTTGAACTGCAGATGGGTTGCATAACCCAAGAAAATTTTTATGGCTTCAAATCTAGCAAATGGAGCAAAAGTTTCATCAAAATCAACACCTTCTGCTTGACAATAACCCTTGGCAACTAATCTGGCTTTGTTTCTTACAACATTGCCATCTTCATCCATCTTCTTTAAGTAGACCCATTTTGTACCAATAGGTTCTTTCTTCAACCCTGGTGGACAAGGAACAAGTTCCCAAACATTGTTCCTTTCAAACTGGATAAGCTTTTCTTGCATAGCTTCTACCCAACTTGGGTCTGCCATAGCCTCGTCAATCTTCTTCGGTTCAATCAGTGATAAGAAGGTGACGTTCAAGCATTGTTCACTTGTGGCTCTTCTAGTCTGAACCCTACTAGTTGGATCTCAATTGGATGTGCTTGTATCCATTTAGTGTATTGACTAGGTAGATGTACAACAATATCAGTGCAAGTAACCTGAGGAACCTCCACAGTTGTTGCAACTGGAGAAGGATCAGTCCAGACTTCTTCAATATCCTCATCAGAGTCAATGAGGTCATGATTTGTATCATGGAATTATTCAGTTGAAGGCATTTCTTGAGCAACTGGAGAGTTTGGAGTCTGAACTGGTTCAGATACTGGAGTGGCACGAACATCAGATCCAATCACCAGTTTTTGTGGTTAATTAGAACTTATGGAAGGATAAAATGGAGTGTCACTGGTTGTCTTTTTAACTGGTTCCAGGTCTTTGTGACAGGAAACATCTCTTAGTGTAATAACTGATTGATGAACTGGGTCAGATACACCAAAATCAACTAGAATAACTGGAGAAACATCAAGGTTTGGTCTTTGGTTGATTACATCATTGGATTCATCAAATGTGACATGAACTGATTCATGAACCTTTTGAAGTCTATAATTATAAACTCTAAAGGCTTTGCGAATATTTGAGTAGCCTACAAATACTCCTTCACCAGCTTTAGCATCAAATTTTCCTAACTAACTGGAATCATTTAAAATGTAAACTGGACAGCCAAATACATGAAAATAACCAATATTTGGCTTACGATTCCTGAGCACTTCATAAGCAGTCTTCTTGTGTCTTTTGATGTAGACATACCTGTTTTGGGTGTGACAAGCTATTGCCACTGCTTCAACCCAAAAACTGGTGGGAAGACCAAATTCAGATAGTATACTTCTTGCAACTTCAATCAAAGTACGATTCTTCCTTTCAACAACACCATTTTGCTATGGAGAGTGAGCAGAAATTTTTTTTTGAGAAATGCCAGTGTCATTGCAAAATGATTCAAGTACTTTATTCTGAAAATCTGTACCATTGTCACTTTTTAACTGACACACTTTGTGAGTATACTTGAGTTCAATTCTTTTGTTGAGAGAGATGATTTCAGCAGCTGAATCACTTTTGGATCTGAGGAATATCACCCAACAGTATCTGGTGAATTCATCAACCACAACTAGAGTATAACATTTTCCAGCTCTAGTTTGAACATTCACTGGACCAAATAGATCCATATGAAGCATGTGAAGAAGTTCAGTGATACTAAAGTTTTGCCTGGTTTTAAAACTGCCTCTTTTCTACTTGGCCATCTCACACCCTAGACATGGCTTTTCTTTTTTGAAGGAAATGAGAGGAATCCCATCTGCCAGTTGTTTTCGAGACAACTTATTAATATTTTTGAAATTTAGATGGGATAGTCTCTTGTGCCACAACCAGTTGGTGTCCTCATCAGCCTTGGTATAGAAACAATGCTCTTTTGGAGCAGGTTCCATATCCATGATGTACACATTTCCCTTTCTTGGTGCAGTCATTACCACTTGCCAATCCTTGTTAAATATGGTGCCTTGTGCAATATCGAACAAAACTCTGAAGCCATGATCACACAGTTGACTTACACTGATCAGGTTATACTTCAAACCATTTACAAATGCAACTTTAGTGAATTTGACTTGTCCATTATTAAGCACACCATATCCTTCAGTTTTTCAACTACCATCATTACCAAATGTCACTGTCGGTCCAGCTTGGACAGTGAACTCTTCTAGCAGGGGCTTACATCCGGTCATAGTCCATCCAGCTGCGCTGTCCAGATACCAGATATGCTTCTTTTGATCGCCCTGCACACCCACAAAATCATTAGTTGTTTTTGTGAACCCATCTTTTCTTGATGGGTTCACTGGACTTCACTTGAGGAGCCTCAGTTGATTGTTGAGGGGTGGAACTTGAGGCTGAATCTGGAGCATGTTCAACAACTCCAGATCCAAGAGTAAAGACAATTGGTACATGGTATTTATTTCCCTTTTTATTTTCAGTTTTGGTTCCAGTGGGGACCTTTTATTTCTGTTTTGATTTGGAAGGGGTTTTGACACTTGGTTTTTCAACTGAAGGAGAAGAGGCTCCTTCCAGATTTTTGATTCTAGCAGTGCAACTCTGAACCTGCCTAGACAAAAGTTGGAGTTGACTGTCCAGTTTCAACAAAATGTCATTTTCAACAGACAATTGAACCTTGGACTTAGGTTCAGTGTGATTCTTGGTCTTAGGATTCTTGGGCTCCTTTGACTTTTGAGGTAAAGGCTTTTCACCAGTAGCCTTATTAACTGTAGCTTTAGCCTGTTTGGCTCCAATTTTATCCTCAACAGTTGTGGTCTCATCAGATTCAGTTTTGATTGTCTTAGGTTGGTCATATGGTGTTTCAACTCTAAGATTTTGAGGTAATGCATAAAGATCTAGTGAGTGCAGCCATTTGCACATCTCCAAATGTCTATGCATTTTCCTGGGCATCAATAGTTCTTGAAAATGCATCATAATTCTTTCCAAATGCTTTTACCCATGACTTGATAACCATGTGTTCCTTTTCCAGATCAAATTTTAATTTTTGGTTTTCAAGTTCAAGAACCTCATTTTTCAAAACTGACTCCCTAAGAGCCAACTGGATGCTTTGTAAATCATTCAACTGAGGTTTTAAATTATATATTCAGTTAAAACTGTTTCCAGATATTCTTCACAGTCAGTTCTAACAGTTACAACAAACAATAAATCTCCGTTGAGTGATTCAGCAATGTCCAGTTTTAGTTCTGGGTCATCTTGGTTGTTAAAATCACATACATTTTTCAAAATGATGTCCACCCATCTCCCTGTAATGACATCATCTTTCACCAGATGTTGCTATTGATCTTCCAGTGCCATGAAACACATATCCCTAATCTCTTCCTCATCATAAGATGAATCATCAGAGAGTTCCCACTTCCCTTCAATGCTTGCCATCATGCATTTGTTCTTTTCTTTTTCTTTTTTAAGAGACAAGAGGGCAATTTGTGCCTTAAGCTTCTTATATTTAGGTTTATATTTATCATCAGGCACATTATAAATTGGGACAAGGGGACCAGCTTGATTGTTCATTTGACTAGATCTGCATTCCTTCATAAAGTGACCTTTCTTACCACACTTATAGCATGTAAGATTGGCCTTGTCTAGAGAGTTGGAGCTGGAAGCAATGTTGGAACCATTAAATCGATTAGATTTATGCTTAAACCTATTAAAGGTCTTGGCAATCATGGCTACCAGATCATCATCGTCGGTTTCATCACAACCAACACTAATCTCAGTGGTCAAAGCAGAGTTCAAGAAATTGCTTAACATCTCCTTCATAGACTGTAACTGGACATTCTCAACAGATGTTAAGGCAGCACAACGTTGTCCAGTGTAACTGGTAACCTTGGAACTCTTGGCATGGTTCATGGTATCCTGTTCAACTACAAGTCTTGCAGCATTGTTATCCTCGGTGAATCTAAAGGCTCCATAGAGGGATGCAAGAGTGTGACTGTGCAGGGTTTTACCGTGTCTTAAGACAAGAATCATATTTTCCCATTTAGATGGAAGAATATCATAGAATTTCTCAAGAAGGATGTCCTTATCTTTCTCAACACCCAAACCTCTTAATTGATTGATGAGGCTAGTAAATCTGGTATAAGTACCAGTCAAACTCTCATTGGGAAGAGCAAATAAGGATTCATACTTCTTGTTTAAGGCAACTTTCCTGGTGACAATGGTGTCATCACCTTCTTCAAAATGAATGACCAACTCATCCCACATGGCCTTGGCACTGGGAAACAACACAAGTGTTGGAATTAAGTCTTCAGGGACAGCAGCGAGGATCATGTTTTTCAGTTTGGTATCCAAGTCTACCAGTCTATGATCCTTATCTGACCAGTGTCTTTAGGTTTTTCTCTAGAGCCTCTTCTTCCAATAGGATCTAGAAGAGGACTTACCCCAAGAGACATGGGTATATAAGGTCCATCCTTAAAGATTTTGAGCATATACCTCTCTATCCCACCAATTGCAAGAGCATTCTGGCCTTCCATGTTCCAAAAGTTTCACCATTCCCATCAAATTTAGGAACATGAGTATTGGAGTAGTGAACATGGACATGGTTAGGGGCATTTGGAGGAGGAGGAGGAGGAGGGTTGGTATCAACAAGATTAACATTCTGATTAGGTACAGTATATTAACAAGGTTTTCATCATGACCAGAACCATTCTCACCTTCAGTAGTAGACATCCTAGCAGATCTAGGCAATTATATTAGCCTTCTGCTCTGATACCACTTATAAGTCCCAACTCAATAGATGGTACTACCTGAAGACACCTCTATGTCGATGGTGAGAATTCTTTACAATATAAATACTGAACTGGAGACGACCAGTTGCAGTGAATGTATACCAAGTTCTTGGTTAGATTACTTAAAGGTGAAAATAAGTAAATGACAATGCAATAAGTAAATACAATAAAGTAAATATGGTGAGAACAAGTTTTAATTTTCAAATGTATTTTATTTATTAACGTTAAATAAAATATAAGGTTGTTGCGGAACCAAGATAATACATAAATGTAAATATCCTAACAACCTATGAAATACAATTGATCTACACTTTGAAAATTCTCGTTTACAATTGAAACACTTAAGTTGTGAAGTGTTCCCTTTTACGATTGAGAGAATATTGCACAAGTACACCAAGAATATTGCAAAAGTCTGAATATGCAAAGTTATATTGTTGTTGTGCAAAGACCTCTATTTATAGACAAAGTTGGCATTGGGATTTCAACTTTGTCGTATAGATATGGTTGACAGCATTTAAGGAAACTAGATGAGTCAAGATGTTACTTTATCCAATCTGCTTTATGCACTTTTGTACTTTAATCATAGACAAGTGATATTGTCTTGTATAAAGTTGCATAAAGCAAAAAGGTCTTCCTCGTAATCAGTGTAAAGCATTGTAAAGGCTAACTGATTCTCTCCAGTTTCCATCTGAGTATAATGCTAATTGGGCTTCGCTACCATTGTCATTCTCTTTCTTCCACTTGTTGTCTTCGACTTCAACTGGAATGTCTTCAGTTCTGATCAGATCTCAACTGGAGGAAGTCATCAGTTGCATTAACTGTACGCTGCAACTGGACTTCAAAATATTTCTGGACAAATCTTCTTGTCTCCAGATGTAATTGGAAACTGGCCAGTTTAAACCAAAACTGGACCTAACAACCTCAAAGGAGTCTTTGTGGTCAAATGGATCCATACACATAGGTTGAGAGGACAGAGTTTCTGGGTTGTTCCTCTAAGGGGCAACCTTTCATGGAGCTGGCGGAAACTATTACCCATTCGCCCTATGGTTAGGAAATATTTTTGGTATTCACTTGGTAATGGAAGGAAAATTTTAGCTTGGTACGATATTTGGGACGGTTGCTGTCTAATTAGTGACCGGGTTACTTCATGAATGATTCAAGATGCAGGTTTTAATCTGGACACTAAAGTGGTTAGTGTGGTTGAGAATATCAACTGGACTTTTCCATCGGCTTGGGATCTTGCTATCAGTCCTCCTCTTTTACAGGATAATACTCTTGATGTGCTAAAATGGGAAACAAATGATGGAAGGTTAGAAGAGTTTTCTGTTGCTTTGGCTTGGGATGAATTGCGACCTCATGCTCCATTGGTTGCATGGTATCATGTTGTTTGGTATCCGCAATGCATTCCTAAGCACTCGTTTCTTTTATGGCTTGTGATTAAACGTAAATTGAAGACACAAGATATGCTGCGACATTGGGATATTCATCCTTCAAGCTCATCGTCCTTGTTGTGTCCTTTTTGTAATTTTCAACCGGATTCACACTCCTACCTATTTTTTGATTGTGCATACTCATTAAGAGTGTGGAATGAAGCGAACAAGGTTGTTGGTGTATCACAGGATGTAGGTTGGGATGATATAATGAGGAATATGATGTAGAACGCGAAGAAGAATTCTTTTACTAGTGTGGTTTCTAAGCTAGTGTTGGCAGGATCGGTGTATGCGATATGGTGAGACAGGAATTGGTGTTTATTTAACCATATGAAGCGTGATGAGAATCAGTTGGTTGAGTTAATTGTTTCTACAGTTCGACTCAAGTTAATGACTCTTCGGTTCAAGTACAATCAACGAATAGAAGCTGCCATGGCTCATTGGAAGTTGCCTAGATCACTACTTATTCAGACATAGCATGTAACTCTCATATCTAGTTTCTCTGTTATGTAACTTTCTTTTTCCATGTTTTGAAATTAGATAGGTTAGTAATATGGGAGTGGTATGTCACTTTCCATTGTCAGGTTTAGGAAGTTGCTTCATTTACATGCACTTGTAAATAGTCGATGTGACATTCAGTCATGTCGCCTGATCTTTATTGTTTTTTGGATATAATACAAGCTAACCGGGGTATAATCTTACCCTTTTACCCAAAAGTTTTTTATAATTCAAGATTTTACCTAATCTATCTTAAAACGCAACTAATTGCAGTGTACTATGTCTAGTAATAGTATAGTCTAGGTAAGTCCAGGTTCATTTGCAGGGAACTTAAACTAAGGGAATTAAAATACTTAAAATTAAGATTACAGTTTTCTTTTGGGGGTTTCCTAGTTAACTAATTTCATATGAAGTTGAAGACAATAATAAATGTAAAAACTGACATTCGTTTGGTTTTGATTGACATGCTTAAAACTGGTTATAGTTGAAGTTGTTGAACGACTCTTTTCACATTCTGATTCTTGTTAGATTCACTTGAATTTTTTAGCGTGACTGCCTTTCAATTGGTCAGGCACTTCAATGAGTTCCTTTTAAGGTCGCTCACTGAGCTTTAAAAACTGAGCCTGTAACTATGACTGAAATCTTTTATGAAAATCTTTATTCTTGTAAAAGTTTTTAGACATCGATTCCCCTAACCACCTGGATCTGATTTCCGTTCGCCAGATCAGCTAGATTAACCTAATTAAATGCATATCCATTTGAACCAATTATTAATTCTCAATCAAATGTCTAGTTATAGATCAAATGATTACACTATTAAAGACCAACCAATGTTTCGTAAACAGATTAAAATGACCCTGGAGCCTCGGTACCAGTTCGACTCGACCAAATCAATTAAGATCAGTTTGTATATGAAACTAATAACAATTCAGATTCAAATAAATATGGATCTACTATTTAGAACATATGCTGTTCAACAATCAACCATAATCAACAATCAAGTCATGTTTACATCACGTCCAAATGAATGTCTAGTAACTTAGCTACTCATAGGCTGAGTAGCCATGAACAATTTGATTAAATAAAATAACATAAAAATCTAAAGACAACAGAAAGAGAGAAGAACAATTTGATAAATCATAAGGTTGGATTCCCAAGCGTTTGATGATATTAGATCTGCTATGGAGTGCCTGAGAAGTACAATTCTCGATCCCTAGCCGTCACTTTCGACCTATGTGCTCCGCTTATGTTTGTAGGGTTTATAATGGGGTATTTATAGGAAAGATACATAAAACCCTAATTCTGCCGACCTAGTCCTAACGGCGCTGGCAGTGTGCCCAGCGGCGCTACGTATGTTCCTGGAGGCTCCAGCGGCGCAGGCTGTGTGCTGCGCCAGCGGCGTTGGTTTGTTTCAGGTACGATCCAGCGGCGCTGGCTGTGTGCCAGCGACGCTGGTTGCTCCATTTCGCATGCGTTTCCTTGTTTTGGCTCTTATTCTTCATATGTGCATTTCCCGAACTTCATCCTAAATCTTCCCAAACTCATTTCTACTTTCTCGATCAGTCATCTCTCAAGTCAAACCTGCTCACAAACCTAATTCCATTAAGTACCTTAAAGTTCATACTAAAGACTCACTTATACCTCAAAAACATGTCAAACGAATGGAGAAAAAGTCACAAATAAATCACTCATCAACCAGCGCTGCTGCCCACTCACTAGTGCCGCTCAGGAGTCCGTCAGTTCAGATTCGCGCGAAACTTTGTTTTCAGAAGGAGACCTCGATACCCTGCTCGCATCCAAATGCAAAATCAAGGATGGAGATGATTCAGACAGAAGTAAACAAAGTCAGAATCCCGACACGCCAGATGGCGGGACACAGCTACCGCAAGCATCTGAGGATCCAGGAAGTTTTCTTATCCCTTGCACTATTAATAATGAATATTTTTCGAGTGCATTAGCTGATTTAGGGTAAAGAAAAAGTATTAATGTTATGCCTACTGTGATTTATGAGAACTTACCCTTTGTCTGCTAAAGTCCGCCAACATGAGCATTCTGTTAGCCGATCAGACTTACCGACAAGCCAAGGGGATTGTCGAACGAGTCCATGTTAGGGTTAAGGATTAAGAATTTTGGACTGAGTTTGTTGTGCTTGGTTCAGTAAGTGAAGTAGTGACACCCTTAATCTTAGGCCAACCATTTCTGCATGCTGCGGATGCTACCATCCATCTCCTTAAACGTGAAATATCTTTGTCAGATGGTCCAGGTAGAGTTAAATTGCCTGTTTTAGACTCTAGGGATGTGGACTACAGTAAAATATGCTGCAATATTGAAACAAAATGTGAAAAGAAACCCCTAGATGCCTATCATTGCCTTAAGGATTTAAGCTGTTTTTGGTACGGTAGAGGTTTAGATATAAAAATAAGGTATGAAAGAGGCTTAAGTGATTTGTATAGGGAAATTAAAAGTAGCAATCTTGAAAAGATCTTAGAAAAGATAGAGAAAAGTATAGAGGAAGGTGACGAAATACTAGTCGAGGTAAACAGAGTCATAGATAACATAGGATGGAATGACATTAAAGAACAATCCTTAGCTAAGTATAACCCTTATCTCTCGACAGATGCCCTAGGAGACCCTACCCTCTTTAAAATTCGAATGGGAATTTAGGGAAATTTAGGATGTAGAGCATATATTGATGCTAGAGCAACCATGAACATACTTCCATTAGATTATCACACTAGGTATGCTACGAAAGAAAATGCGGTAACTAGGGACAATGTGATTTTAGGTCAACCATTCTTAAAGAACGCTTGTGCTGATATAAATGTCAAACTAAGAGAATTGATGCTACAGTCAGGGACAATGAGAAAGGATGAATATTGAATCATATTTGGAAGATAAGTCGGACATTTTCATTCGATACAATTTGACGGGTGCCGACTCTAGGCCTAACCCGTACTCCTCACCCTAGTTCCTAGGCTGAGTCTGGCTGAAGACTCGTTAAACTTAGCGCTTCTTGGGAGGCAACCCAAGCCGTACTTTTTATTTTTATTTTTCATTTTTTGGAATAAGTGACTAATTGCAGTTAAGTCATTGTTTTAAATATTATCATTGTGATATTTGATGAGCACATTTTGAGTATCATAGATGCAACCTTTCAATGATCGAAGAAACAAGTAACTTATTGCAATCGTATTTTGTTTTTATTTTTATGTTTTAGCTCGTAATTTCCAATTTGATATTTTGATTGAAGTGTGCAGGAGTATTTTGCTTTGTAGTCTGAAGGAAACCATGCACTTGGGCAAAAGCTAAGTGTGGGGGAGTTTGAGCATCAAATCGCTGAAGAAATCAGACATCGGAATACGTACAGGAGTTATAAGCGTCGCTAGAGAACATCCAGCGCCGCTGGGTATGCATCTGGGCATCCCAGCGCCGCTGCCATCACCACCAGCGTCGCTGGACCTGCACCTATGCAGATCCAACGCCGCTATCTTATACACCAACGTCGCTCATGGAACAGAAAGACCCATCCAGCACCGCTACCCACACCACCAGCGACGCTACCAACTTCATTCTGCACACCAGATCGCCAAAAAACCAAAAAAATCAGAAAAACCCAAAAAAAAACCCAAAAAATTAAAAAATCAGAAAATACCAAAAAGAAAAGAAAATGAAGACGCATCCATGGATCGCCATTAAATGGAGATGATGCAAGTCTTTAAAGATTCAACATCATTCAAGTCTCTCCGCAAATGCCATCTTCAACAACTATCATGCAATACTAGACCCGAGAAGTTTCGATAATCCTATTACTTTTACATTAACATGTTTTTCCTATTTCCCTTTGTTTTCTATGTTTAAGTACAACGAGGACATTGTACAATTTAAGTGTGGGAGATGGAATAGGAAAAACCCTTGGGGGGTGTTTGGTATGATGGAATGGAAAGGGGAGAAAGAGAATGGAAAAGACTTCCCTTGTTTGTTTGCGACGAAGAAAGGGAATGAGAAAAGAGAAAGAGGAATCTATTCCATTCTCTCCATTCTCTACAAATGGATAAAAAAATATTTTTTTTTTAAAGATGTTATATGTAATAAATGTATTATTATTTAAATTTATATATATATATTCATTCTCTGTGGGTACCAAACAACGGAATCCATTCTCTTTCCAAATACTCATTCTGTTTCTCACTATTTCCAGTTTCTATTACATTTCCATTCTCTATGATTCCCTCCTACCAAACACCCCCTTGGTCTAATTGTTTGATTTAACACAAGTTTTCTACTACTTATTTCATGCAAATTTAAAGTTTTTAAGTGTCTGAAAGCTATTTTGAGAATATAAGTGATGTGAAATGGACCCCGAGTTGTTCTCATTTTGAGAATATAAGTGTTCTACCCGATCTTATTGTATTTTGAAAGGTTATTTGGTGATCTTATCAACCCTCATGGCACTACACTTTTATGGAGACTAAATAATGTGAGTGAAGAAGTATATTTGATTTGGGTCAGCTTAGACTACTCGGAATGGAGTAGTATCACTTCGAGTTTGTGTCAGCTTGGAGGACTCTTAGTCTTAGCACGTGATCAATTGACAAGCTGGATCAGATTGGGACTAACTCATATTGAAAAAGAACAGATTAACCAACACTTTGTGTGTGATCTGACTCAGCTTAGGCAAGGATCAGCTTGGAAGCATAATAATTAGTCTAGTCTATCAGCTTGCATGTTGGGTCAGACTAAGGGTGAATTAGATACTCAGATTGGCCAACACTTAATATGTGATCTGCCCAGCTTACATCAAGGGTCAGCTTACTAAACCAATCAGGTTGGAGTGACTCAGCTTGGGATCAAATTGGAGCACTTATCTTTTATTTATGTTTTTAATAATAGAATGATGGTACGTGTCAACATGTGATCATGTGATTATGGTTGTTCTAGATGTTTCTCTATATGGATTGGTGCCCACGTTTGAATACTTATTGGTTACTACTACACATGGAGGGGATCAATGGAATGTAGATGAGGACAAGAAAGGACTGTCATAGGGATGCTTGGTGCCTTTATTTCATTGGTTGATCTTTTTGTGGTGTCTATTTGTAGCTTTGTTCCTTTTTCTTATTGGAGGAACTAAAACAGAATGTACTATCTTATCTAGGATAGAATAATCTTTATTTCTTTTACTTCTCTATATATAGAGGCTGTTATCAATTGTAATAGACAGATAATGTAGATGTTTGAATGAGAATTAATAGAGAAGTCTCCATTTCTTAAAATCTTTGTGACCTTTATAGATCGTTGATCTTGGTGGTTTGAAGTGATCCCTTTATCTTTAATTGTGGTGGCTAGTCCTTTATCAATTAAAGTGGTGAGATCTTAAATCTTCAATTTCTTTATCTATATTCTTGGTGGCTTCGCCTTTATAGATTATAGTGGTGGGTTGGAATGTTTCCTTTATCCTTGATTCTGGTGGCTTAGCCTTTACGAATCTTGGTGGTGAATTACTTTTATTGTCTTGTTTATATGTTTGTCTTAAATCAGAAAATCCTCACAAAAATATTAATTCCGCTTTGCTACTTCTTTGTTTCGTTTTTTTGTATTTTGGTTGTCACTAATTTCTGAACTTCATCAAGAAAGCTTAGGAAATGGAATTTTAAGGAAAACCCCTAAAATCTCGTATCATTTGGTATCAGAGCCAGGTTATAAAAAGGTTTCTTAATCTCTTTGTCCATGGGTTTTGTTATTTGGTTGTTGTTTTAGGTTCAAAAAGTTTCCATGACTCTTTTGTCTTTTGGGTTTGTGTTAAAATCTGTTTGAGAAAAGTTGTCTCAATTTTTAGATCTAAGGTTTCCTTGTATTGTTTTAGACATGATTCCTCTTGTTCTTTAAATGTTTAAGGTTTAAATATCAAAACTGATCTTCCTGTGCAGATCTGATTTCTTTTTGTTTTTACCATTTAAGGTTTGTTATAGATATGTTCTTGTTGATTATTGATCTTTTCATCTTTATTTGGTAATGGTTATTCATAAAACCCCAAGATCTGAGCAAGCTAAGAATATTAATATAGATAGACAACTTGAATCTCTTGAAAAACAAGTTGGAAGAGTTTTAGATGTTGTAGAAAAGAATGGAATAAGAATGGATAGAGGAGATGAAGTTAAAAGAAAATCTGGTCCTTGTTATTCAAGCCATGAATCTAGGAGGTGTAAGTCTGATTTGGAAAGTATTAAAGAAGTCCCACCAGATTTTGAAGGTTCTTCAAATTCAGGTGATTATTTTAAATGGGTTAAGGCCATGGATAGGTTTATAGCAGCTAGGGATTATGATGATAAAAGGGGTTATAAGGTGGTTGTGGTGAAGTTGAAGAAATATGTTTCTTTTTAGTATAAAAGTATGGAATACAAAAGGCAGCTTGAAGGCAAAAAGAAGGTCAAGACCTGGTCTAAGCTTAAGAAGTGTATGCAAAGAAGGTTTTTTCCTCAACCTCACAGGCATGTTAAGCTCACTGATCCAATTATGAGCCCCCTTCATTTAAAGAGTCAATTAGCCCGAATGTCTTTTAAGGGTAAAACAAAGGTTAAAGGAGACCCAAGGGAGCTGAGTCAAAAGAAGTGCTTTAAATGTCATGAATTTGGACACATCCAAGCTGAGTATTCAAAGTCAAGGACTCTTACACTAGAAGAAGTTGATGAACCAAAAGTCAAAGTTGAATATGAAGACACATTTGTCTTTGATGAAGATCCTAAAGAAGAAGAAAGGATTAAGGATGCTGGTGATTCTCTTCTGAATGCTTTCACTAAAGGGGCTCAACCAGAAATTGTTTATCAATCGTGCATCTATGATGAAGCTAATGACGAGTTGATTGAAACTGACCTTAGTGACTACTTGCTGATCAGAAACATTAATCATTCACACGAGGTTCCTATTGATGAAGTTCAACAACCTATTTTGCAATCATATGTTTATGATGATGCTAACAAAGAAGAAGTTATAGAAGCTGATTTTGAAGATTCTTTGAAGATTAAAGAAGTTGTGTATTTAATTGACGTTCAAGCTGATGCAGCTCAGCCAAAAACATCCGCTTATATGGTGGAAAATTTTGGAATGGCGATGAAGCCGCATCCAAGTTCAAGAACCTCAACAAAACATGGTAAGAGTGGCTAACCAAGTATTCATTTATTAGGGCAGATTATCATGGTATGGTTTCTTGTGAACTTTTATCCTTGGATGCTTATTATTTGCTATTGGATAGGCTTTTGCTGTATAGTAACTATATTACTTATGATAGCCACTTGAAATCATGCTCATTCATTTTGAAAGAGAAGCAAAACACTCTTAGTCCTATAATGTCTAGTATTACTTCATGAAGTCTTTTGTATCACATTTTGTTGGGCAGAGTTCTTATAGTTTGTTGGGCCAAAGTATCAAAGAACTAGCTGAATTGTGTTGTTCTCATGTCTTACTGAAAGCTGATCTTAGATTCAATCAACAACAAATGAGATTTAGTCTTAAAGCTGATTGGAAGATTAAATGTAAAATGAAGATGGAGATTTATGTGTTATTGAATGCTGGTCTTAAAAGTAATGAGAATCAGCTGAAAACGGAAACTGGAGCTGATTGCAAAATTCTTTGTAAGATTAAAGGAAGGCAGATTCTGGTATCCTTTGAAATATGTTGCAGCTTCCCAAGTTTTCAAAAACTTGTCTTTATTATATTGGAGAAGCATGAGTTGTATGAGAAGTGGGAGAACTGCAATCTGATGATCCACGAGCTTATGCTTAAAAAAAGGGCTCAACTAAATTATTTGTTTTGGGTGTTTACTTCAAAGGTTGCATCAAACATTTGCTTACTCAACTTTAGATCCTTGGTGGATTTAAATAACTTAAATAGTCTGTTCTCAACCGTAGACTTCAAGCTGAATGGAAATCTGATTGATATGTATTTTGAATTGTATCTTAGCTATTCGGTTATGGTCTTTATCAGCTTGGAAGAGAAGAAGTTGTATGCTAGGCTTGAGAAATGCAATCTGATAGTAAATAAAGTGATGTTCGTTGGAGTTTCTAAAGCCAATACTCTGGTAATTGCCGGTGTCTCAAAGACTGAACAAGTTGTTTTCATGTTGATTCTAGTAATCTGGGCTAATCATTTGCTGAAGTTCATTGTAATGAACCAACCCCATATTGAAAATCAATTCTTGTTACGCTATGGGCAGCCGCTAAGGAGACAAACTCTTTGAGTCTAATCAGAGGTGGAAATTATGAAGCTTACCACCTGGACTTGAGGACATGTCCAAAATTAGAGAGGGACATAAACAAAGACGTGCTAGGCTGGTCTTTCTTATTAATTTTCAATAACTCATTGGATTTCAGAGAAGTCAGAAGTGACTTTCTTACCACTTACAAACAATAAGAATTTACACGACCATTATGAAATACATAATTATCAAATAACCATGGTCTACCCAACAAAATATGACAAGCATCCATAGGAACAACATCACAAATAATTTTATCTTCATAAACAGATCCAATGGAAATAGGAATAGTAACTTGTCGATTGACTTTTACCTCAGATCCTTCACTGAGCCATTACAACTTGTATGGACGAGGGTGTTTTGTGGTAGGCAACTCCAGTTTTTCTACCATATAAGTTGAAGCAGCATTAGCACAACTTCCACCATCAATGATCAGATCACATACCTTGTCTTTAACAGTACATCTGGAATGGAAGATATTCTCTCTTTGGGAGACATCAGTTACAACCTCATTAGCAAGGATCACTCTTATGACTACTACCAGCATCTCTCCAACATCTGCACCAACATATGTTTCTTCACTTTCATCATCATCGTACACTGGTTCACCTTCTTCATTGTCAACATCTGGAAAGCTTTCAATCTCTTTTAAAAGCTTGGAAGTGACCAAAACCATGACACTTAAAGCATTTCCTTCCAACTGGCTTTGGATCCAATTATAAACACGGTACTAATTGACAAGATCCAAATCTGACTTTGACCATGAAAGTCCCAATTTTGACTTTGACACAAATCTAATTTGACTTTTGACTCTAAAACCCTAATTTTGACTTTTCAAAAATCTTATTCAATTTTGACCATAAAAAGTCCATTTAAATCAAAACCCTAATTTTACCAAAAGACCAAAATAGATGCCATCGAAAGTCTGGACCTTTGACTGCCGTTGACCGATGTTGACGGCGTTGACCGACCTAAAAATCACAACCAAGTTTAGATCCGGGCATAAGGATGAACCATAACACTATTTTAAGACCAAAAATCACTAACACAACTCGGATCTATGATGCATCTAACCAAAAACGACCAAGATTTCATATATACCCACGGTTTTAACAAGATTTCGATGTATATACACCTATGTGACCCGAAAATGCAAAGAACAAGCCCCAAATCCACACAAGATGAAGTTTTCGGATCAAAGAATCTCGGATCTAAAAGTTTCCGGACAAAGGTTCACGGATTTCACGGATTTCGGGTCTAACTTCCCGGATCTAAAAGATTTCGGTTTATCCAACCGAAATTATATGCATAAATATAAAGATTTCGGTCCATATATCATGGATTTGAAAGATTTCGCATATATATGTTTACATATACTCGTAATACCCGACAATATATGTTATTATATGTAAAAATACGAATTTGATTATATATACATACTAAAAAAAAACCATTTTATATCTATATATTGAAACACTTTTCTGATCCATATATATATAAACTTATACATGGCCGAGTTATATATATAAACACAAAAAAAATGAGTAGAAATCGTTTTTGATGAAGTATAACATGGATATACCCAAAACTTACCAAGATCTTAAAGAAAAATGAAGAAGATGAAGAAAATGATGATTATTGATGGTGGTTAATGGTGGTTAGAGGTGGCTGCCGATTTTGAGGAAGAAAGGGGGTGGGGGCGGCTGTGTGAGTGAAGAGAAGAGAGGGAGAGGTGAAATGAGAAATGAGGGGAAGGGCTATAGAATTTAGGGTTTTGTTAGTTCCCACCCTTGACCGAGTTGACTCTCTTTTGACCCTCACAAAAGTTCATTTGACTCGACAATTTAAGAAAACTCGAGACCCGTAAGTTTATTTTGTCGACGTATTTAAATGAAATTTTTCAATAGCTTTCCAACGGTAATAAACATGTCCATATTTGTTTACTAAATCTCTAAATGATTTAATTTTAAGCATTTAACTTAATTTGACATTTCCACAAGGCAACTAGTATTCCTCTTATTCCCGAGTCCACGTGCAATTTTTCTAAAGTCTAAATACTCATAAAGTCCGAAATAAACACAAATCCATTTATTTCATGATAAAGTCTTAAAGTCCAAAAACGTACATACACGAAACGAACTAAAAATGATCGGAAGGGTAATTCAGGAAAACGCTCAGATGACAGTTGTCACAGCATTACCCCTTTAAAAGAATTTCGTCCCGAAATTCAACTCGAACTAGTCCCATTAAACAATTGGGGGTATTTTGTCTTGAAATGATCTTCCCGTTCCCAAGTATACTCAGGCCCTCGCTTTGAATTCCATCGAACTTTGATAAGTGTATACTTGGTTTTCTTTAGTTTCCGCAACTTGCGGTCCACAATCTCTAAAGGCTGTTCAACAAAATTCAACTTATCGCCAATCCGGATTTCGTCCATAGGCACATGACGATCTTCTTCAGCTAGGCATTTTCAAAGATGAGACACATGAAATACGTCGTGAACTCCCTTAAGCTCTTCTAAAAGTCTCGATTGATAAGCTACTTCGCCAACTCTTTCTAGTATCTCAAAAGGTCCAATAAATCTAGGTCCAAGTTTTTCACTATTGACAAATCTAACCACTCCTTTCCAAGGGGAAACCTTTAGGAGTACTCGATCCCCAACATTGAATTCTAAAGGTCTACGTCTGACGTCGGCATACTTCTTTTGTCGTTCACGTGCTAATCTAAGCCGATCTTTAATCTGGATAATTTTCTCAGCAGTCTCTTCAATAAGCTCAGGCCCAACCAACTGACTATCGCCAAAATCAGACCATGCGACAGGTGATCTACACTTCCGTCCATACAATGCCTTGAAGGAGCCATATTAATACTCGTGTGTAACTATTGTTGTAAGAGAATTCTATCAAATGTAGATGGTCATCCCAGGTACCACCAAAATCCAAGACACAGGCTCTCAACATGTCTTCTAAAGTCTGAATCGTACGTTCACTCTGACCATCAGTCTGTGGATGGTACGTCGTACTCATGTCTATCCTAGTCCCAAAGGCCTTCTGAAACCCTCGCCAAAACTGAGAATTGAAGCGAGTATCTCTGTCTGACATAATCGAAACCGGTACGCCATGTTTCGATACGACTTCCTTTACATACTTCCTCACCAATTTCTCTGTGGGGTTATTTTCACGAATGGCCAAGAAATGAGTAGACTTTGTCAATCTATCGACGATCACCCATATCATATCATGACCCTCCTTCGTCCTAGGTAGTTTGGTAATGAAATCCATAGTTATGTTCTCCCACTTCCATTCAGGAATTTCTGGTTGTCTGAGTAATCCCGCAGGCTTTTGATGTTCCGCTTTCACCTGTAGACATGTCAAGCATCGACTTACAAACTCAGCAACATCTTTCTTCATGCCAGGCCACCAATATAACTCACGCAAATCATAGTACATCTTGTCGGTGCCCGGATGTACCGAATACCTTGTATTATGAGCTTCGTTCAATATCAATGTTCGTAAATCACCAGTGGAAGGAACCCATAATCTGTCCACGAAGTACAAGTCGTCATCGTCTCTTCTATCCAAATGTTGTTCCATTCCTCGTAGTTCCTTCTTAAGAAGATCATTATCGCCTACAACCACCAATTGTGCTTCTACGATCTGATCTCTAACACTTCTTTACACTGTAATACTCACAACACGTACACATCTAGGTTTAACCCTTTCCTTACGACTTAAGGCATCGGCCACTACATTGGCTTTCCCCGGGTGATAACGAATGTCACAGTCATAATCACTGAGTAACTCAAGCCATCTTCGTTGTCTCATATTCAAATCTTGTTGATTGAAAATATGTTGTAAACTCTTGTGATCCATGTAGATTACACACTTGGTTCCATACAAATAATGCCTCCAACACTTTAATGCAAAAACCACTGCTCCTAATTCCAAGTCATGAGTTGTGTAATTCTTCTCATGGACCTTCAATTGTCGTGAGGCGTAAGCAATCACTTTGCCTCTTTGCATGAGCACACAACCTAATCCTTGACCCAATGCATCGCAGTACACTACAAAGTCATTAGATCCTTCAGGCGGACTCAAAATCGGCGCATTACATAACTTATCCTTCAAGATTTGAAATGCTGCTTCTTGTTTCACCCCAAACATACGGCCTATCCTTCTGAGTTAATTGCGTAAGCGGCAACGCAATCTTAGAGAAATTCTCGATGAACCTTCTATAGTAGCCAGCCAGTCCAAGGAATTGTCTGACTTCAGTCGGTGTCTCTGGTGTTCTCCAATTCTTGACTGAATCAATCTTGCTAGGATCCACGTGTATCCCAACCTTACTCACGACATGTCCCAGAAAGTGTACCTCATCAAGCCAAAACTCACATTTAGAAAATTTTCCATACAGTTTTTCCTTCCTCAATAACTCTAGTACTTTTCTCAGATGTTCAGCATGTTCTTCCTTTGTCTTTGAGTAAATTAGGATGT
Source organism: Erigeron canadensis (assembly GCF_010389155.1). Taxonomy (NCBI): domain Eukaryota; kingdom Viridiplantae; phylum Streptophyta; class Magnoliopsida; order Asterales; family Asteraceae; genus Erigeron; species Erigeron canadensis. Next base: position 17,474,114 of record NC_057762.1, on the reverse strand, counting down.
CGTCGATGAACACGATTACAAACTTATCCAAATACGGTCGACACACTCTATTCATCAAATCCATGAATACTGCTGGTGCGTTGGTCAACCAAAAGGCATCACTGTGAACTCAAAATGTCCATATCTTGTTCTAAAAGCAGTCATTGGTATATCGTCCTCGTGTACACGCAGTTGATGATACCCTGAACGTAAGTCAATTTTTGAGAAACACTTTGCGCCTTGAAGTTGATCGAACAGATCATCAATCCTAGGAAGGGGATAACGATTCTTTACTGTTAACTTGTTCAGCTCACGGTAGTCAATACACATGTGAAACGAACCATCCTTCTTTTTGACGAATAAGACAAGTGCTCCCCACGGCGATTGACTAGGTCTAATAAATCCCTTGTCTTGAAGTTCTTTTAATTGTGTGGCCAATTCTTGTAATTCAGTTGTTGCTAATCTATAAGGGGATTTTGCTATAGGAGCTGCATTAGGAACAAGACTAACGCATAAATCAAGTTGTCGAGGCGGAGGTAAGCCAGGTAAATCATCAGGGAAGACATCCTGATAGTCTCGAACGATGGGGACATCAATCAAGCTAACCTCTTTAGCGGACGCACTCATGACACGACCCTTAAAAGAATCAGACACCTCGCCCTGAACTTATAGTATCTCGCCATTAGGTAAGGGAATTCTAACAATTTTTGAACTACATAGAATCGTTGCATCGACCAAAGACATCTAGTCCATACCAACAATAACGTCAAAACTCCCCATTTCAAAAGGTACTAAGTCAATAAAGAAAGCATGATTATTAAGAACTAATGTGCACGAACGGATGACCTGGTCTAATCTGACTAACCCACCATTAGCCATTTCTACGTCAATACATAAATACATAGGGCTCGACTTAGCACTCAATAAAGGAAAGAAACTAGTTGCGACAAAACTATAATCAGCTCCAGAATCAAAGAGAATAGTAGCATAATGACCATTTAGAAGAAAAGTACCTGCAACAACGTTTGGGTCGTTGCAAGCCTCAGCAGCATTTAGAACAAAAGCACGACCTCTAGTAGTTGGAGCCTGATTGGGTCCGGTAATCTGTAGTTGGTTAGGATGAACTGCCACTTGAACCTGTTGCCCAACCCACTGAGGACATGTGTTCCGATAGTGATCAGTGGCCCCACATTCATAACATCCTCCATGAACTCCGGTTGGTCTCCTTTGATTCAATGGTACAACATTCAATGGTGCCCTATTCGATGGTGCCACCTGAGTCCTTGGTTCCCGGCAGTAATTTGCCAAATGCCCAGTCTTATTGCAGTTGTAGCATGTTAAGCAATTCTGATTTGCTGCATGGTGAAGATTGCACTTGGTACACTTAGGATGAGGACCCACATATTCCTTTTTGCCAGCATCAGTCACTGCAAATACCTTGCCTCTGTTTTGTCTCTTCCCATCAGATCGCCAAACTTTCTTATTATTACTCGTCCCACTGCTTTCCTTCCTTTTGGCCCAACGGCAGTAATAGTTCCACACTGAACCAAGTCCTCTGTCATAGCTTCAGACCTCAATATAGCCTCCTCTAGGGTAAGTGGGTAAACAGCAGCCATAGTCGACCTAACCTGAGGAATTAACCCACGAAGATACTTCTCTATACCTTTGTTCTCAGGTTCAACCAAATGCGGAACGAGCCTTGACAGTTCATTAAAACGGGTAGTATATCCAGCATGATCAGCACCGACCATCTTATGTTCCAAAAACTCCCGTTCTAGCTTCACCAGTTCAATTGCTGTGCAGAACGTTTTCATCATCAACTCTCTGAAGTTATACCAAGACATCGCCTCTGCCGCTAATCTGCCTCTGATTCGGCACTAAGTGTTCCACCAAGACAAAGCATCTTTAGTGAAAGAGTTTGCCACATACTTGACCCTTTGTTCAGGAGTACATTCACTAATACCAATCACAGGTTCCATCTTCTCTAACCATTGAATAAACTTGATTGCTCCACCTCTACCATCATGCTCTTGCACGCCACAATCCTTAAAGTTTTTGTAAGTACAAGTCCTGACACCACTCCTAAGTCCCCTTGGCACATTCCCAATACGAATTCCTTGATCAACGTCTTCATAATATTCACCATCCTGATCATCCCCTGCGTCCTCATACTGAGCATCATCATACTGAGCATCCTCATACTGAGCATCTTCATTCTCTGCGTTTTGCGCATTTTGAGCATTTTGTGCATTTTGAGCATTTTGTGCAAGTATAGTATTAACCACTTGGGTAATCATGGCAATCATGGCTGGGTCTGGTTGCATGCCAGCTTGCTCATTAGTAGTTTCATTTTCAGCTCCACCACGACCGCGTCCACGACCACTACCTAGGCCGCCACCGCGGCCTGCGCTACGACCAATGCCACGACCAGTACCTCGACCTCCAGCCTGTTCATTTCCACGACCTGCACCACGGCCAACACCTTGAACTACCTCAGGCCCAGTGCCACGACCAATACCACGGCCTCCACTCCGTCCAATTCCTCGACCAATACCACGACCTTGACCAGAGTCTTCATTTTCACCACGGCCTCTTCCACGACCGCCGCTAGTTCCAGCACTAGATCTTGTTCTTGCCATTGTCCTATAACCACGTATCGTTAGTCAGGAAAATACACTCGACGATGTTAATATCACATGGTGCTCTCAGTAAGCTCTCTCGTCTTATGGCTTAAGGGATGCTATCTAGAACCTAAACTATTCATGCAATTCATGTCAATGCAATACACACATATATATACTAATAATATATAACCCTAAATTGCAGTTAAAATGTGGTCCGAATCAAACACCTACATCCGTTGCACTAGTGGTGTATGTATACGGGGTGTACCAGCGGCTAACCCTCCACACCCCTAGTACATCTAATGAAAGGTCGGATCACGGTACTGGTATGCTCTCTAGATATTGGTCGGGTATGTATACAGGGTGTACCAGCGGCTAACCCTCCACCTAACCAACACCCATTAAGCATCCCAGGGTAGCTACCACACTCTCACTACATGTGCAATCACTGATGTCAATAACTGTCACAAGGCATGGCGGTAATCATAGAACATTTGATCAGGCTTTTCTATGATTATCGTTATGCAATACTAGTTAGTGCTATCACTTCATCTTGCTCTAATACACATAAATAATCACAATAACACCAAAAGCACACAGTCACCAAATAATAGCCATAGTCAAAATAAACACAGGGACAATAAGCCTAAACAGGATATGAACTCAAAATATAAGCGACGTTAGCACGTCTAGAATGCATCTATGAATCCTATCGTAAATGCTATACGGGGTTCTTAGGTTATAGTCTAGGCTTTTCCACCTAATTCTCTACAACCACGGCTCTGATACCATTCTGTAACACCCCACCGTTGGCGGAAACATGAGGTGTCATGAAAAGTACAATACGACATGGAATTACATAGATATTGCTAAATGAAATAGAATATAATAAATATATTCCCGAAAGTATGAGTTCAAGTCATGACAGTGCTAAAATAGCTTATTACAACCAAGCTCAAAAAGAAATAATCCAAGGGATGTAGCCTTAAAGTCTGACAATTAATAAGGAGCACTAATCTCCGGAGTTCAGCCTAGCATAGCAGTCTTTATCCCTGATTAGCCTGGGCACCTGAATAGTATACTAAAATGTGTCAACACAAAGGTTGGTGAGTTCGTAGGTTTTATGTCAAAAGTCTAATAAAAGAAATAAGTCTTTTGTCGATTCAATTAAGTCTAAACAAGTAATAGTTCAATATATAACGAGCAGAGTTACGCCGTAATAAGTCCAAAAACATGTCAATTAAGCATCAAAGTCTCAAGTCTCCAATACACACAAAAAGCCCGTCAATTAAGCATGCCATTAAGCACAACAACAAACACATAAATCACATATATACAACAAGACAGAAGCACGTCAAATGGCATAAGTAACTCTATATGCACAGGCTCAATACTGAACATAAACAGAAATCGACAAAACTGTTTAAAAAGAATAAGTATACTTTTCACCCCAAAACATGTAAAAAGAGGGGCTACGAAACTCACTTGAAAGCAGCACAAGTATAAATATCCTAGATCAACGAACAAGAACACGAACAGTCAGATACACTCGAAACAAGCTCACTATCTGCCCAACAGTCCTACATTGTCCACAAATCACTCCGTAAGTACTTACTTAATTGCACAGGTCCATGTCTTACTAGTGTCTTAAGAATTGCCATCATGTCTCGTCAATTGTTATAATATATATTATAAATATGTTGTCTTTGAAATTTGTCCAAATGAGATAGTTTGTTTAATAGTAATGTTATGTTTTAATGTTTATACCTTGTCAAATAATCGTATGGAATGTCATTGTGAAATATATCAAGTCCGAGAAGTCATGAAACATTATTATTCAAATGTATGATTCATATAGTCTTTATAAAGTCCTTATATATTTATTCATATGTCCATATATATTATTTCGGTTTCACATCATTTTGGATCCAATTATAAACATGGTACTAATTGACAAGATCCAAATCTGACTTTGACCATGAAAGTCCCAATTTTGACTTTGACAAAAATCTAATTTGACTTTTGACTCTAAAACCCTAATTTTGACTTTCCAAAAATCTTATTCAATTTTGACCATAAAAAGTCCATTTAAATCAAAACCCTAATTCTACCAAAAGACCAAAATAGACGCCATCGAAAGTCTGGCCCTTTGACTGCCGTTGACCGGTGTTGACCAACCTAAAAATCACAACCAAGTTTAGATCCAGGCACAAGGATGAACCATAACACTATTTCAAGACCAAAAATCACTAACACAACTCGGACCTATGATGCATCTAACCAAAAACGACCAAGATTTCATATATACCCACGGTTTTAACAAGATTTCGATGTATATACACCTATGTGACCCGAAAATGCAAAGAACAAGCCCCAAATCCACACAAGATGAAGTTTTCGGATCAAAGAATCTCGGATCTAAAAGTTTCCAGACCAAGGTTCACGGATTTCACGGATTTCGGGTCTAACTTCCCGGATCTAAAAGATTTCAGTTTATACAACCGAAATTATATGCATAAATATAAAGATTTCGGTCCATATATCATGGATTTGAAAGATTTCGCATATATATGTTTACATATACTCGTAATACCCGACAATATATGTTATTATATGTAAAAATACGAATTTGATTATATATACATACTAAAAAAAACCGTTTTATATCTATATATTGAAACACTTTTCTAATCCATATATATATAAACTTATACATGGCCGAGTTATATATATAAACACAAAAAAATGAGTAGAAATCGTTTTTGATGAAGTATAACATGGATATACCCAAAACTTACCAAGATCTTAAAGAAAAATGAAGAAGATGAAGAAAATGATGATTATTGATGGTGGTTAATGGTGGTTAGAGGTGGCTGCCAATTTTGAGGAAGAAAGGGGGTGGGGGGCGGCTGTGTGAGTGAAGAGAAGAGAGGGAGAGGTGAAATGAGAAATGAGGGGAAGGGTTATAGAATTTAGGGTTTTGTTAGTTCCCACCCTTGACCGAGTTGACTCTCTTTTGACCCTCACAAAAGTTCATTTGACTCGACAATTTAAGAAAACTCGAGACCCTTAATTTATTTTGTCGACGTATTTAAATGAAATTTTTCAATAGCTTTCCAGCGGTTATAAACATGTCCATATTTGTTTACTAAATCTCTAAATATTTAATTTTAAGCATTTAACTTAATTTGACATTTCCACAAGGCAACTAGTATTCCTCTTATTCCCGAGTCTACGTGCAATTTTTCTAAAGTCTAAATACTCATAAATTCCGAAATAAACACAAATCCATTTATTTCATGATAAAGTCTTAAAGTCCAAAGACGTACATAAACAAAACAAACTAAAAATGATTGGAAGAGTAATTCAGGAAAACGTTCAGACGACAGTTGTCACATTCTGATGCGTAAAACACGCGAATAACTCAAGCACAATAGAAATTAAACCAAAATGGAATTAGATATTTTTGGTATTTTCTGGATTTTATGAAATAAACAACAAAACAAGACGATGAATAAAATGATAGATAAAAGAATCCATCACCAAGATTCGTAAAGGCCAAGCCACCGGAACCAAGGATAAAGGAAACACTCCAACCCAGCACTATGTTTGATAAAGGTCTAGCCACCACAAACACAGATAAAGGAATCGAAGATTTTGGATCTCACCACTATAATTGATAAAGGACGAACCACCACAATTATAGATAAAGGGATCACTCCAAACCACCAAGATCAACGATATATAAAGGTAAATGAAGATTTTGGATAAGAAATAGAGGCTGCTCTATTAATTTCATTCAACTTAACATAATCCATTTTTACAATGAGAAATGAGCCTCTATTTATAGATAACTACCTGCCTAGGAATCATCGAAATTAAAATAATATGGAAATAAAATAAATAAAAGACTGGCACATGGTGGGGACATCTACTAACAAAATGGACCAATAGGAAGAGCACACACAAAGCTTCTAGAAATATTCCTTTTGTAAGAGGGCCCACAAACCGTTTTAAATACCATGGGCACTCATTCCTTTGTTGTCATCTTCTTTGTACAGCTGTCATCCTTCCTTTATTGGACCCCATAAGCACAGTCAGAATACTTTATTAAGGTCACTGAAAAATCTAAAATCTTGACTTCCACTGGAGACGTATATCTTGAGCATCCATCTGGAGACTGGAACTGGTCACTGGAGAGCTTTAGTGGATTGGAGCATTTTAGTGGAGACTTTCTCTGATGGATTTCTGAGGGTGGTATTTGGAGCTACTGCCACTGGAGAAGTGTTACAACTGGAGACTGAGCTTGTTCAGTGAAGACTTGTCTGAAATGGGCTATCGCTGGCAGAATTAACATGGCTTGCTCAGATGGCATCAAGGCTTCAAAATTCTGCACCAGCTCATATATGGACTTCAGCTCAGAATTTAACTTCATTTCAGAATCTTCTTTTTCCTCAGAAATTTTGGTCACTTCAGTTGTTTTGTTCCGCTCACTGACAAGGGCTCGTTCAGCGAGTCTAGACATTTCTGCATCATTCTCCCCTTCTGAAAAAGGACTTGTCCTCAAGTCCTCGAGGTACTCATCTTCCAGATAAGGCATCAGATCTCCAAGATTAAATGTGCTTGAAACTGCCATATCTCCAGGTAACTCCACCTTATAAGCATTTTCACCATATCTCTCCAGAATTTTGAATGGTCCTTCAGCTCTGGGCATTAACTTGTTCTTTCTTCTGGATGGAAACCTTTCTTTTCTCAAATGCACCCAAACTAAATAACCTGGAGCAAAACTGGACTGCTTTCTATGCTTGTTTGCTCTTGCCTTGTATTCAGCATTAGTCTTTTCAATTTTGGCTTTCACTTCCTGGTGAATTTTCTTGATTTCTTTAGCTCTGGCCTCAGCTTCAATACTTGCTTTTGGTTCAATCGAAAATGGAATTAAATCAATGGGAGTCAGTGGATTCACACCATAACAGATTTCAAATGGGGATTTATTGGTAGAATAGTTAGGAGCTCTGTTGAAGGCAAACTCAGCATGAGCTAACTTCAGATCCCAATCTTTCAACGTGTAACACCCGTCGTTTAAAAACCTGGATTTTTAAAAACATTGCCAAACGGCGTTTAAAATGTAGTGGAATAGATCACTTTAAAAATTGCCCCATCCGTAACGGATGGTACCTTTCATAAATGGTGTTACTAATGTGCATCATCAAAACAATAAAAGTAAAATCCAAGTCATGGCACCAACATAAATGCCATCATTATTACATGCATCATAAATCATAAATAAAGTAGCCAAACAATGGCTAAGAGGTGCAGTCTAAGCATTCAATGTCTAATGTTAATCTTCTTTATTACTTCTACCCATCTCACCGAGCTAATCTTTTCCTAGCTCAAGCCTGCTTATCCTGAAGGCACAACATTTTCAAAACAGCAAGTGTTAGCTAATAAATTAGCTAAGTAAGATAACATGATTTGAAAACATTTGCCATTTCATAATATATTAACAAAAAACGTGTCATAAGAGTTAATATCACATACAAACCATATAACACAATAGGGTCATCATATACCTAATGTGCCTAACTTTTCTTTCATATCTTTCTTGCATTACTTTATATCTTTGCCTAGACATAGGATAAGTGACTTATGCCACTTACATAGGGATGTGGGGTTGTGTGTAGGCGGTCATAGACCATACATGGAGTCCTCACACCCGACATGATGGGTAAACCATAAGGTGGTCCATCGGCGTCGTTAAGGAAAGACAATGTCTATCCAACTGAATAAATCGTTTATGCCTTTACGCATTGGTGGTTAGTTACTCCACCCGAAATATTCAAACATAACTATGCCACGGGAGGTATCATGATTCCCAAACCACGTGACCACGTACACACTAGCTCCTTGGAACTAGCACGGGTTAAGCTTAACACAAGACTTTACATTTGCTCGAGACTTATTAATTATATTAGCTTAGGCTAACTTTCACCTAAACTAATCACATAAAATCATCTTTACTTTAGGGCCCTTAAACGTGCACGTGACATGGCAATCCTATTCATATGTCTAGTGACTAGGTGTTCAAGCCATGCAAACATTCATATAATCATAGCATTAAATCATTTCATATCACATGCATATCATCATACCGTTAAAACATACATAACTTACCATTAATCATCAATGGTAATTACACATATCCCATGAGAACCTCCCATATAATCCCATAATCATAAAAACATACAATTATATTTATTTGGGGGTTTAACTTATAAAAACTATGTTTTGTTGTAGCATCAAGTGACGAAAGATGTTCTCTTACCTCGAAAACCTTACGCTTTACTTCACAAACGTCCAAACACCTAAATTATGATAGCATTAAATAATATTTATCAGCATTGACCATCTTAACAGTTAACACATCTAAAATTGTACAAACTGTCGTAGTATTTACCTATTAGTAAAACTAGTTATTTTCATAGCACCATGATAACAGTATTACGTACATATAGCATAAATTATAGAAATCTTTATATTTAAAAAAAAAACTCTTGACCTTGGCCACAATGTACTGATCGATGTTTATGCCAAATTCTTAACAACATGATCATGCAATTAAAATAATAAAATATGTCATAGCAGTTGCCACAATAATATATCCTGGTTTTTTAGACTTTGAACAAAATATTAGTATATTCACTACTTGCATGAAATCTATATTGGTCTACACTACAAAATAGTGTTCGTCTTCCTCGCATTTAAATAAACCGCCATGAACACAATTGTAAAGTTCTATTTATCTGCTACTTAACCACAATACGTAAAATTCAGTATTATTTTGATACGTCTAGACCAAGAAGGTTATAGATCACAAGAACATATTTTATACCCATTCGAAAAAACGCGATAAAAAGACGTCAACTGGATGGGACTTTCTGAAACATGTCTATGCGAATTAAACTTGACTCAACATCTATTTGTTACTTCATTACCACTAGTTTAACATAGTGGCATAATCTCTAACGATGTAAACATACGTGACTACCTGCTATTTTTTTTTTTAGCGAACAACATCGATCATGTTGACTCAGAAAATTACCAGACTTGCTACCTTACGATAAATATACATATACTTATGTTTACTCGCTAACTTATTTACACAGCTAGTTCGTACCTACTGATAATATATATTACAAACACTAAACTATATAAAAAAAATAATCAAATTAGTTCAGTGATTTGTACCTTGTTTATTCGATCGCAGAACTAAACCCAGAAGATCTCTTTATTATTATAATTATTATTAGATGCAAGTATAGAACAAATTTATAAGTATAATTCGGCAGCTAGCATGACCCAACAAACTCAAAAAGTAATTTTTCTTTAATTATCTTGAATCACCCAATGAAGAATACAATTAAATTGGATCGACGCAGCTTTTCCCTATTCCTTATTTTTATGGGTTTCGACGGCCACAAGGCTAGGGAAACGATATATATATACTTTGGGTTTACGGTATATTAATTCTAATAGGAATAGATTATGTACAGTTTTTCTAAATGTACACTTAGCCCTCTAAACACTAAAAAAAACATACCATATTAACACACATACACATTTAATCACCTAATTCCATTAAGGCACATACACTTGACGGAACCTAACGCTAACGAACAGTCTAGTCAAATAGTCAAACTTGAAAAGTTTGGGATGTTACAATTACCTCTCCCTTAAGAGGATTCCGTCCCCGGAATATCATCAGAAATGAACAAATGAGGATACTTCTCTTTCATCACGGACTCGGTCTCCCAAGTTAAACTTTCACCATGGTTATGCTTCCATTTGATTAACACAAGATCAATCACCTTCCGGCGAAGTTTCTTTTGCTTCCTTCCAATAATCGCTACCGGCTCATCTACCATTCTCTTTTTGGGATCAATACTCACATCTTCAATAGAAATAACACTAGACTCTTCCGCCAAGCATTTCCTCAAATACGAAACATGAAATGTGTTGTGAATTCCATCCAATTCTGGAGGTAATTCCAACTGATAAGCTAGATCTTTGATACGCTTCAATATCTTGAATGGTCCAATGAAACGTGGATTTAACTTTCCTTTCTTTCCAAAACGTATGACACCTTTCCATGGAGAAACTTTCAGCATCACCATGTCACCAACTTTAAACTCAACCGGTCTTCTTTTCTTGTCAGCATAAGTTTTTTGACATTCTCTAGCTACACGAAGGGCTTCTTTAGCAATATTGACCTTTTCAGCTGTGATTTGAATAATTTCGGGTCCAGTAAACTGCTTTTCACCGGGCTCCAACCAACAACTTGGAGTTCGACATCTCCTTCCATAGAGCATTTCAAACGGTGGCATGCCAATGCTTGCATGATAGCTATTATTATAAGTAAACTCAATCAAACGCAAATGATCATCCCATGCACCACCGTACTCCAAAACACAAGCCCTTAACATATCTTCCAAGGTTTGAATAGTTCTTTCACTTTGCCCATCAGTTTGAGGATGATAAGCAGTGCTCAAGTTAACTCTAGTACCTAACTCTCGTTGAAGACTTTCCCAAAAGCTAGATACATACCTTGTGTCTCGATCCGACACTATAGACAAAGGAACACCATGCTTCGAAACGATTTCATCTATGTACATCTTCGCCATCTTGGTCAATGGTACATCTTGCCGTGTTGCTAAGAAATGAGCACTTTTCGTCAACCTATCCACAATAACCCATACCATATCATTTCCTTTTGGTGTTCTAGGTAACTTGGTCACAAAATCCATAGTAATATGATCCCATTTCCATTCCGGAATCTCTAACTGCTGCAACATTCCATATGGCTTCTTGTGATCAGCTTTAACACGAGCACAAGTCAAACATCTTTCAACAAAAAGCGCAACTTCCCCTTTAATATTTGGCCACCAATAAAGAGGCTTCAAATCTGCATACATCTTTGTAACACCGGGATGAACTGAATATCCTGACCTATGAGCTTCTTCAAGAATCAACTCACGGTTACCATCAAGCAATGGTACCCAAATCCGGCCTTTATAGGTCTGAAATCCACGGCTATTCATTTCCATAGCAAGTCGCTTCTTCTTGCCGATACTTTCTTTATCAACATTTTCTTTCAGTAGAGCTTTAGCTTGGGCTTCCTTGATTCGTTCAAGTAACCCAGACTTAGCTTGGACAACCATACTCATCAATCTACAAGAAAAATTCTTCACTTTTCGGCTCAACGCATCTGCCACCACATTAGCTTTACCAGGATGATACTTTATCTCACAATCATAATCTTTAAGGAGTTCCATCCATCTTCATTGTCTTACATTCATATCCTTTTGAGTGAACACATATTGCAAGCTCTTATGATCGGTGTACAATGTACACTTAGTGCCATATAAGTAGTGTCTCCATAACTTCAAAGCAAACACTACAGCGGCTAATTCAAGGTCATGAGTCGGGTAGTTCTTTTCATGAGGCTTCAACTGGCGTGAAGCATATGCAATGACTTTGTCTCTTTGCATTAGAACACAACCCAAACCTGAAATAGATGCATCGCTATAAACAACAAGATCATCAGTACCTTCTGGTAAGGCGAGGACAGGAACTTCACATAGCTTTTTCTTTAACGTTTGGAAAGCCTTTTCTTGTGCTTCAGTCCACACATACTTCACTCCTTTCTTTGTCAATTCGGTCATAGGCTTAGCTATACGAGAGAAATCTTGAATGAACCTTCGATAGTAGCCCGCTAAACCAAGAAAACTTTTGATTTTCGTAGGCGTCTTTGGTTGTTCCCATTTGGAGACAGCTTCAATCTTTGCGGGATCAACTTTAATAGCTTCGGAAGAGATGACATGCCCGAGAAATTGAACTTCTCGAAGTCAGAATTCACACTTTGAGAACTTTGCATATAACTTTCTCTCCCTAAGAACCTCAAGGACGGCTCTTAAGTGCTCACGGTGCTCAGCTTCAGACTTCGAATAGATAAGAATATCGTCAATGAAGACAATCACAAAATGATCTAAGAATGGGCGACATACCCAATTCATTAAATCCATAAAAGCGGCAGGAGCATTTGTCAACCCAAATGGCATGACAAGAAACTCATAGTGCCCATAACGTGTATGAAAAGCTGTCTTGGCTACATCTTCCTTTTTGACTTTTAATTGATGATAGCCAGACCGCAAGTCGATCTTTGAGAAGTAAGAAGCACCATGGAGTTGATCGAAGAGATCATCGATACGTGGGAGAGGATACTTATTTTTAACCGTTCGCTTATTAAGCTCACGGTAGTCTATGCACATACGCATAGAACCATCTTTCTTTTTGACAAAGAGAACAGGAGCTCCCCAAGGCGAGGAACTTGGACATATGAAACCTTTGTCAAGTAGCTCTTGGAGCTAAGACATAAGCTCTTTCATTTCTGTAGGAGCCAAACGATATGGTGCTTTTGAAACAGGAGTAGCACCGGGTACAAGATCAATCTGAAATGTAACCTCACGGTCGGGAGGAATACCAGGAAGATCATCAGGAAAGATATCAGAAAATTCAGAAACCACATCAACATCTGATATGGGAGACTTTTCTTTTCGTGCATCAATAACATTAGCAAGGAAGTGGTTCTTATTCTGTCGGTTACATTTGAGAGCCTTCATCAAATTAATGATCTTCAAGCTTCCTTTCTTCTTGTCTCCATAAACTGAAATAACTTTACCATCTAGAGAAGAGAAACGCACGATCTTTTGGGAACATAAAATGTTAGCATCATGTTGAGATAGCCAGTCCATGCCAATCACCACATCAAACCCAGCAAGAGTAGTGGGCAATAACTGAACCGGAAAGGAACGACCTTCTATTTCAATGGAACAATCATCATAACCCTCTCGAATGTCACTAATAGTACCGTTAGCAACCTCAACTTCTATAGAACAATCTAGGGGAGTAGTATCTCTATCGAGCTTAGGAGCAAATAAAGTAGACACAAAAGACCTATTTGCACCCGAATCAAAAAGAACAGAAGCAGGTATTGAATTAACAAGAAAAGTACCGCTTACTACCTCATCGTTGTCCTTGGCAGCTTCAACTGTCATCTGTAAGGCTCGAACTTTTGGCTTTGGTGCAACTGTCTTCTTTCCATCATCTCTTCCTTGCGGGCAATCCTTGATGAAATGGCTGTGTTGGTGACACCTGTAACACTTGGGCTTGTCCTTGCATTCTGAAGTAGCATGACCAGTACCACCACAAGTATCGCACCTACGAGTCTCATCTGAACATGGACCTGAGTGAGGAGCCTTACAAGTACCACACCAGTTCTTCGGCTTTGCATAGTTGTTGCTTCCACCCGTTGACGATGATCTTTTCTTGAACTTTCCACTAGAACCCGATGATCCATCATACTTCCTTTTAGAACCAGATTTTTTTATCATCATTTGCCTTCACAGTAGCCTTCTCAGTCTTAAAATCATCATCCAGCTTCTTAGATTCCTTGATAGCACCTGCAAGAGTAGCATGTTGCCTACAGATACCCCGATAGCTAGCTGGAATACCATCTACATAAGCAGCAACTTTGTCTTCTTCATTAGGAACCAAGTGCTCCACAAACTTAATCTTTGACATGAACGAACGAGCATATTCGGCCATGCCTCCAACATCAGCTTTAAGAGCACGAAATTCCTTCTCGAGCAACCTTTTCTCACGGGTACCAATATACTCCTCCATGAACTTCTCCTTGAATTGATCCCAAGTCAAAGCAGACCTCACAGCAGGGGTCATAGAAACCGTAGTGCCCCTCCACCAATCACGAGCACCCTCTTTCAACATTCTAGAAGCACTCAACACCTTCTTATCTTCAGGGCAATCACATGAAGCAAACACAACTTCAATATCTTCTAGCCATTCCATACAATCAACTGCATCAAGGTTACCATAAAAGTCCTTTGCACCACATCTCTTGAAACTCTCAAACTTGAACTCCTTAGGTCGTGGAACATAACCAACGGGAATTACATTTCCTCCAGCAGTAACATTCTCAGCATGAACAACAACCCGATCATTCACTGGAGCACCTTGTGACCTTATCATGGATGGCTCAACACGGTTGGAGCGATTAGAAGCAGTATGCTCTTCCCCGTGTGAGTTGACTTCTCTTTCAGCCCTTACTTGTGCAAGTTCTTGTTCGGTTCTTTGTAGTTGAGCTCGCATAGCCCTCAATTCCTCATACATTTCAGCTTGAGTAGGAATTTGCTCGATTACTGGGTTAGCTCGTTCAATCTTCGACCTAGTTGGTTGTTCACCAGGATATGGCCTTCGAATAGGCCTTGGATTAGCCGGATTTCCAACCTCATTCCGGTTAATAGGAGCATTGCTAGTGGTAGCTCCATCAAGTTGACTAGTAGCACGAGTATTAACCATTTTGTCTACAACATAATGACGATGATTAGAGACGAATCGAGTGAGAACAAAAGAGAGGTTAGGGCCTACGTAATTGCATAAACATATCGTAAACATAATCAAGCCTCAAACCTACACTCACGCTCATCCCAACCCGTCCTAAAGACATTTAATCATAAAGCTAAAGCATTACTACTTAAGCCTATCATTTCTCATGCGGTTTAAGTCCAAAATCCAATGGTCTTGGTCAAATTTTGGTTCACTTAAACCTGGCTCTGATACCACCATGTAACAACCGTCGTTTAAAAACCTGGATTTTTAAAAACTTTGCCAAACGGCGTTTAAAATGTAGCGGAATAGATCACTTTAAAAATTGCCCCATCCATAACGGATGGTACCTTTCATAAATGGTGTTACTAATGTGCATCATCAAAACAATAAAAGTAAAATCCAAGTCATGGCACCAACATAAATGCCATCATTATTACATGCATCATAAATCATAAATAAAGTAGCCAAACAATGGCTAAGAGGTGCAGTCTAAGCATTCAATGTCTAATGTTAATTTTCTTTATTACTTCTACCCATCTCACCGAGCTAATCTTTTCCTAGCTCAAGCCTGCTTATCCTGAAGGCACAACATTTTCAAAAGAGCAAGTGTTAGCTAATAAATTAGCTAAGTAAGATAACATGATTTGAAAACATTTGCCATTTCATAATATATTAACAAAAAACGTGTCATAAGAGTTAATATCACATACAAACCATATAACACAATAGGGTCATCATATACCTAATGTGCCTAACTTTTCTTTCATATCTTTCTTGCATTACTTTATATCTTTGCCTAGACATAGGATAAGTGACTTATGCCACTTACATAGGGATGTGGGGTTGTGTGTAGGCGGTCATAGACCATACATGGAGTCCTCACACCCGACATGATGGGTAAACCATAAGGTGGTCCATCGGCGTCGTTAAGGAAAGACAATGTCTATCCAACTGAATAAATCGTTTATGCCTTTACGCATTGGTGGTTAGTTACTCCACCCGAAATATTCAAACATAACTATGCCACGGGAGGTATCATGATTCCCAAACCACGTGACCACGTACGCACTAGCTCCTTAGAACTAGCACGGGTTAAGCTTAACACAAGACTTTACATATGCTCGAGACTTATTAATTATATTAGCTTAGGCTAACTTTCACTTAAACTAATCACATAAAATCATCTTTACTTTAGGGCCCTTAAACGTGCACGTGACATGGCAATCCTATTCATATTTCTAGTGAGTAGGTGTTCAAGCCATGCAAACATTCATATAATCATAGCATTAAATCATTTCATATCACATGCATATCATCATACCGTTAAAACATACATAACTTACCATTAATCATCAATGGTAATTATACATATCCCATGAGAACCTCCCATATAATCTCATAATCATAAAAACATACAATTATATTTATTTGAGGGTTTAACTTATAAAAACTATGTTTTGTTGTACCATCAGGTGACGAAAGATGTTCTCTTACCTCGAAAACCTTACGCTTTACTTCACAAACGTCCAAACACCTAAATTATGATAGCATTAAATAATATTTATCAACATTGACCATCTTAACAGTTAACACATCTAAAATTGTACAAACTGTCATAGTATTTACCTATTAGTAAAACTAGTTTTTTCATAGCACCATGATAACAGTATTACGTACATATAGCATAAATTATAGAAATCTTCATATTTTAAAAAAAAACTCTTGACGTTGGCCACAATGTACTGATCGATGTTTATGCCAAATTCTTAACAACATGATCATGCAATTAAAATAATAAAATATGTCATAGCATGTGCCACATTAATATATCCTGGTTTTTTAGACTTTGAACAAAATATTAGTATATTCACTACTTGCATGAAATCTATATTGGGCTACACTACAAAATAGTGTTCGTCTTCCTCGCATTTAAATAAACCGCCATGAACACAATTGTAAAGTTCTATTTATCTGCTACTTAACCACAATACGTAAAATTCAGTATTATTTTGATACGTCTAGACCAAGACTTCAGGTTATAGATCACAAGAACATATTTTATACCCATTCGAAAAAACGCGATAAAAAGACGTCAACTGGATGGGACTTTCTGAAACATGTCTATGCGAATTAAACTTGACTCAACATCTATTTGTTACTTCATTACCACTAGTTTAACATACTGGCATAATCTCTAACGATGTAAACATACGTGACTACCTGCTATTTTTTTTTTTAGCGAACAACATCGATCATGTTGACTCAGAAAATTACCAGACTTGCTACCTTACGATACATATACATATACTTATGTTTACTCGCTAACTTATTTACACAGCTAGTTCGTACCTACTGATAATATATATTACAAACACTAAACTCGTAAGCACGTCGTCTATGGTTGTTCATATAAAAAAAATAATCAAATTAGTTCAGTGATTTGTACCTTGTTTATTCGATCGCAGAACTAAACCCAGAAGATCTCTTTATTATTATAATTATTATTAGATGCAAGTATAGAACAAATTTATAAGTATAATTCGGCAGCTAGCATGACCCAACAAACTCAAAAAGTAATTTTTCTTTAATTATCTTGAATCACCCAATGAAGAATACAATTAAATTGGATCGACGCAGCTTTTCCCTATTCCTTATTTTTATGGGTTTCGACGGCCACAAGGCTAGGGAAACGATATATATATATACTTTGGGTTTACGGTATATTAATTCTAATAGGAATAGATTATGTACAGTTTTTCTAAATGTACACTTAGCCCTCTAAACACTAAAAAAAAATACCATATTAACACACATACACATTTAATCACCTAATTTCATTAAGGCACATACATTTGGCGGAACCTAACGCTAACGAACAGTGTAGTCAAATAGTCAAACTTGAAAAGTTTGGGATGTTACACAACGTCTTCTTCACCAGTGTTCTCAACAACATACCAATCGTTCTATTTGTAACTTCAGTTTGCCCATCAGTTTGGGATGTTCACTGAAATATGCTACTGGACGCCCTATTTGCACTAGAACTGCACCAATACCCACACCACTGGCGTCACACTCTAGCTCAAATAACTGATCAAAATCTGGCAAAGATAATACTGGAGTTGAACTGAGCATTTCCTTCAGTGACTCAAATGCTAACTGGGCTGAACTTGGCCAGTCAAACACACCTTTCTTCAGACAGTCAGTGATTGGAGCCACTACTGTAGAGAAATTCTTGATGGACCTTCTATAAAAAGATGTCAGTCCATGAAAACTTCTTACTTTAGTGAGTGTAGTAGGAACTGGCCATGATTTGATGGCTTCCACCTTTGAAGGATCCATGGAGATACCTTCTTTCGACACCACATAACCAAGAAAGATTACACTTTCTACCATGAAATCACATTTCTCCAGTTTACGATGCAATTGGTGTTTTCTCAGTAAATCAAACACACTTCTTAAATGATCAACATGTTCAGCTTCAGATTTTGAATATACCAGAATATCATCAAAGTATACAACAACAAACTGACCAATAAGTGGTCTGACAACTTCATTCATCAGTCTCATGAAAGTACTGGGAGCATTAGATTAACCAAAAGGCATTACTAACCATTCATAAAGGCCTCCTTTGATTTTGAAAGCAATCTTCCACTCATCTCCATCTTTCATTCTGATTTGGTGATAACCACTTCTGAAATCAATTTTGGAAAACACACTGGAGCCATGTAACTCATCAAGTATATCATCCAACCTGGGAATGAGATATTTATACTTAATAGTTATATTATTTATGGCTCTACTATCAACACACATTCTCATCGAACCATCTTTTTTTGGAACCAAGAGAGCTGGAACTGTGCAAGGACTTATACTGGCTCTCATATAACCTTTGGCAACCAACTTATCTACTTGTCTTTGCAATTCTTTTGCTTCAGTTTGTGAACATCTGTAAGCAGCTTTGTTTGGAAGAACTGCCCCTGGAAATAGGTCAATCTGGTGTTCAACACCTCTTACTGGCGGCAAACCCTCAAGTAGGTCTTCTGGGAAAACATCAGTGAATTCCTTCAGTAAAAATTTCAGAAGACTGGGACTCCAGTGAGCTCCTTTTCTCCAGTACGCTCTAGCACCAGTAACATCACAACTGGAGAGCCTCCAGTTAACTCTTCTTCAACTTCAGTTTGAGAAATAAATAAACACTTGCTGGGTTGATTCCCACTAATTTTCAATAACTCATTGGGTTTTAGAGAAGTCAAAGTGACCTTCTTCCCACTTACAAATAATGAATAAGAATTTACACAACCATTATGAAATACATAATTATCAAATAACCAAGGTCTACCCAGTAAAATATGACAAGCATCCATAGGGACAACATCGTAGACAATTTTATCTTGATAAACAGATCCAATGTAAAAAGGAATAGTAACTTGTCGATTGACTTTTACCTCAGATCCTTCACTTAGCCATTGCAACTTGTATGGACGAGGATGCTTTACTGTTGGCAATTCCAGTTTCTCTACCATGTAAGTAGAAGAAACATTAGCACAACTCCCACCATCGATAATCGAATCAACACCTTGCCTTTAACAATACATCTGGAATGAAAAATATTCGCTCTCACGACCAACATTTCTCCAATATCTGCACCAACATATGTTTCTTCACTTTTATCATCATCATACACTGGTTCACCTTCTTCAGTGTCAACATCTGGTAAGCTTTCAATCTCCTTAGCAGTAAGTGCTCTCTGGTTGGGGCACTGTACCTGGAAGTGACCAAAACCATGAAACTTAAAGCATTTTCTTCCAGCTGGCTCTTTTGATCCTCCAGTTTCTTTCTCTTTGCCTCTGAAGGACTGTTGACCAGTTGTACTAGGCTTCAGAGCTGGTTGACTAACTGGTTGACTAGAACTGGAAGAAGTCTTAGTAAAAGGCTTGTACTGGACCTTCTTTTTCAGTTGCTTCTCAATCTGGAGAGCCAATATGCAAGCACCTTCATATGTCCAGATGGGTTGCAATTCTATCTTCTCAGTAATGGATGCATTCAACCCACCAAGGAATCTGGCAATAGTATGTTCTTCAGCTTCTTTCACACCAGTTCGAGTCTTCAGTTGCTTGAATTCCCTGATATACTCCACAACTTCTTTTGAGCCTTGCTTCAGATTGTTCATCTGAAGATATTGATCTTGCTTGTACGACTGAGGAACAAATCTCTTCTGCATAACTTCCTTCAATTTGGACCAGGTCTTGATTCTGCTTTTCCCTTTATAATTTCTTTCATCTTTCATATTATCATACCAGGATGAAGCATACTTTTTCAACCTAATAATGGCAACCTTAAAACTTTTCTTATCATCATACCCTTTTATCTCCATTATTCTATCCATTACCTGAACCCATTCAAAATAATCTTCAGGATTTGAAGAACCAAAAAAATCTGGTGGATCTATTTTAATACCTTTAGTATCATCCTTATGTCTCCTATGCCTTCTTCTAGACTGATTAGACCCATCATCAGAATCACTAGAGGATCTATGAATACTATCAGATCTATCACTAGGATCTGGAGATTCATCATCCCTTTCGCCCACGACACGTTCCCTATTGAACCTTAAACCACCATCTTCTAACAGATTAACAACCCTACCAAGTGTTTCTTGTAGATCTTCAATCTGCCTATCTCTCCTAGCATTATGAGCTTCTCCTAGAGTCATATTTCTTCTATAAGCCATTTATATTCAACAAAATAACACCAACAATAACAGATTTAGACAAAACAAGCCACAATCCCAACAGATCTAATCTGACCCAACAGACAAGATAACAAAACCCACGGATAAAAAGATTAGGAAACCTTTAAAATGATTGTTCCTTTGAAAGATGGTCATATTTATATATATATTGAAATTATATTTTCTGGAAAATTTCATGAAAAGATGTATTTGATGTTGTCTTGTTAGATCCATTAAAGTTTGCATCAAAAAGTGTGGTTATATAATGATAGCTTGTAAAGAGAGTTTTTGCATGAAAAGATGAATATGTTTCTATATGATTTTTATACATATTTTTCTGGAAATGTTCATAAAAAGAATATTTTTATATTGTTGAATGAAAGTATGATGAAGATTTATTGTCAAAATATTGAGATAATTGCATGTTTGTTAGATTTAAGAAAGTTGGATCTTTTGTTGGATTATGAGATGAGGCTAGGCTTGTTCTAAGTGAAAAATAGGTTAAAAGTTATGTTAATATTCTGGAAAAATTTGTAAAATGTCAAGGATATAAAGCTTGAATCAAAACTTGTTAAAATAGGCTTGAAATCGTAAACACGAAAGCTTGCAAAAATGCATTTTGAGCATACACATGCACCATAATCTTATGGACAAGAAAATATGATGAACCTACTGGAAATAATGTGTTTCAAAAGTATAAAAATCAAGTCATTTGCTGCATGGCAAGATTAAGCTCAAAAATCACCTTTTCGGGTCAAATAATCACTAACCGAAAGCACAAAATTACACATATCACACCACCACCACTCTCACGACTTGAACCATCAAAATATGATGCACTTTCTGGACAAAATGAAACAAGAGCAAAAATCCTTTTTGAAGTAGCTAAATTGCTTAAGAAATGAGGCTTAAAACGTTATTTCGGTAAACGATTTTTATGCTTAAAAGTCCTCAAATTACAAAGACACAAGAGAGGTTGAATTGATTAAAATTTTTATTGATATAAGTTGCCTAAAAGGCCTGGGATTTTTGGACAAAAGCTTTTGTGGTGATTTGTAAGAATTTTTTAAAAAATTTAATGAATTAAAAAGGTAATTAAAAGATATATAAATTAATTAATAAATTGTATAAATTATGAATCTGATCAAAATTACATAACCAATGTTGAAAGTGACCAAAAGCTACTGGGAAAAGATAATTATAAGTAAAGGAACAAGAACTATACAATTTAAAGGTAAATTATTAAGTAAAATCACTAATTAATCACTATTATTAAATAGTTAAATAGAAATGAATAAGTATAAGTATAAATCATAATATTATAAATCAAGAAGCATAAAAAACAGTAAATAATCCATATATAATTATTCATGAATTTTAAAGACAATTTAAGAACCTAAAAATACTAATAAGGAATTATTTAATTAATAAATCCATAAAATAAATAAATAATTAATTAAATATTATTAAATCAAATGAATAAAAATAAATCAGTAAAATATATCCACATACATATTATAAGAACACAAATGTCAGATATTATCATTAAACAAAGTATGCAATGGAAATTATATATAAAACAAAGTCAAACTACCGAAATTCCAATAAACGTATAAAATCGTACAAATGACCTTCACCATCAAACATCTTCCAACCAAATGATGTGAATGATATAATGCACTTGAATTCCATAATTAAACAGCAACCAAAGATGAGCAAGTCTACTAGCGTACATATCATGATCTAGTTTACTAGTTCATGCAACACACACTTACGTTGTGTATATTTGAATACCATGGTTTAGGCTTGCTTAAGGGATGACACCACTAGGCACTCTTCACGCATTTGAACAGCTCTATATCACTCTCGAAACAAGTGAGTCATAGCCCCCTTTCAAATTGTTTTATGTGTTTTAACTATCGGGGTGAAATGATTCTTGATAATATGAATATGAAATGGAATTGTCTTGTATGTTCAATGTGATAAATGTTTTATGATGAGCTTGAGTTCTGTCAACCCGTTTTCTTTCAGTACACTACTATTTACTCCGATAGTGGAGGCCTGTGTTAGATAGTTGCGCAACTAGGTTTCGTCCACCCACCCGGAGCGTAACGGTGGAAGGTTGGTTGCCTTTGTGACGACCTTCTCTTCCAGTCCGACCGGAGCGGTGTTCTAACTACCTTAAATTAAATGGTCGTCTCCATGGCGCGACCCTACTTATAAATAAAGCACTTGATTGACAGCTTGTGCTATGAAATGAAATAATATTATTTGGACATGAAAATGGTAGTAGTAGTGGCTCAAGCATTTATTCATCAAAATTTACTTGAAAATGCCCTCGTAGCTAAACGAAATCAATGTTATTATGTTGGATATTATGAATTGAACATACGGTTTTGGAAATGAATATTTTAGAAGAATACTTGGAAGTTTTATGACTCATTATCTCTAATTATATTGGAAGAAACATATGTTGTTAGTTAAAAACCTATGAACTCACTCAACTCTCGTAGTTGACACTTTTTCTTCATGTTTTTCAGGTTTAGAGCATTAGGTTCGTAGCTTGGACCGCCTCTTGGACCTTGTTTGCTTGTTATTCGGTGGACTTGTAATGCTAACAATTTGTCTTTCATTTATGGATTATGGCTATGTAATGGATTCTAAAACGTCATCTTGAACTTATTGTCTTTTGATTTCGAATGATATTTGAAACTTAATGTTGATGTTTTATCTTTAAACTTTTGTACCATGTCGTTCTGTGGCACTTCGTGATTCCGCCTTAGTCAGGGTGTTACAGAAAAATGGTATTAGAGCCAGGTTATAGAGAATTTTTGCTATAACCTACGTATTTTCAAAACGAGTCGAATATTTCTTAAACAATTGAGTCGATCATAAAGTATTCTTGTTTTACTTATGCATAGCCTGATCAACTATGCCTAATTAAAAATTTAATATGGAATGATCGAAATGGCTGTCTAAGGAATATTCAAAATGAATCTTTTGAAAATGAAGCTTTAAAACGATTCTTGGTGCAAAAGATACATAACCAAATCCAATGTTTGCATTACATATTAGAACCCTTAGTTAATACCCCCACTTGGCTAGTACTACGTTGTCTATTTAGATATAATACACAAGAGCTATGCATAAGTCGAATTCTAGTCATTTCGTTGATTCTAAATGATTATGTGAGTCGTGAGTGTCGAGTTGGTCGTTAGTAGTTTTGGTATACGTCGATTGTGAATGGTCATGTCGTTGCTCGGTCGTCAAGCTTGTGAGTCGCTGGTCGAATGGGTTGGATGTCGTCGAATGGTTAAGGTCGTCCCGTGGTCCATCAAGTCGTCTTGCTGTCCTTAAATGGTCAAGTTGGTCGTCAATGGTCGTCTAAGCGTCAAGTGGAGTCGTCATCTTATATTTTATGTAACTTGTGTAGGAAACAATATGTCGCAAAGAAGCGAGGCATCATGATCTTCCGGACACGCAAGAGACATTTACGCGTTTGTGGACATGGTCCGGGAAAGGCATGAAATACAAGAGAGCGAGGAGACGGAGCCCACGATGGACTCCCAACAGACCCCACAACGAGAGGAGGAGTCCGAGCCGATGGAGGACCCGTCAAATGGTGGTGATGCTAGGAGCGTTGCTTCTAGTCAACCGGTACGCCGCTCGCCCTCACCTCCACCATCACCACCAGCCCCTAGAGCTCCTCCACCGCCGAGACAAAATGCGGCTATGAATGTATGTGATGGACGCTTCCCAACTCATGACCCATACTTCCACCCACGCCTCCCTCGCAATCATCCTTACCATCTCGGCCCAAGACAAGCAGAGATTCCCCACCATCCCGTTTATGGAATACCCCCTCCACTTCCCGTGGGTATGACTCGGGAGAAAAGGGAACGAGTGTGGGATATAGCCGGTGGATTAAGGGATGCCCGAGTGACGGTTCGACATCAAGAAGTCATGATGGAACACTACTAGAAATAGGGCTATCCTTTACGCGCAATGCCCGTCAAGAAGAGGTCTGATGACGCGCAAATGCCCGTCAAGGAAGGACCAATCATAAAGCTTCATGACCCGCATCTGGGCGTCATCCGTTTATGACGCGCACGTATGACACGCGTTTATGACTCTCCTTTTTGACTTCCTAGGAGGGGTGTCATATAGTTTATGACCCATTTTTTTGACAAATGTTTTTGCGTGTCATAACTTATAAAATCAATTTTTTTTATTTTTTCTGTTTTTTAAAACCTGCTTATATAAATAATAAACCTGGTAATAAAACCTGATTATATAAATAATAAACCTGATAATAGTATAAAATTAACACATTTCATATATATATCAAAACCATGCGTCACCAATCCACTCTTCTCGAATCTCGTCCAAATCAACATTCATGTACTCATTGCAATCACCACCAATCTAGTAAAAAATAAAACAGCAATTTAGAAACTGTACAAGCTACTTAACAGCAAATGTTAACCACCAAACAATGTTAACCACCAAACAATGTTAACCACCAAACAAATCAATACTTTAAACAGTTAGCTTAAAACAGTTTCAGGTCTAGCTAATAACTAATAACACAAGTCCAGCCCTAGCTTAAAACAAAGCTCCATTTCTCCCAATCTAATGGCACAAGTCCAGCCCTAGCTTAAAACAGTTTCAAGTCACAATTACACAATCACAATTGAACTACTTTAAACAGTTTCAGGCCCCTCAATTACACACTTACAATCTCACCTATGCAAAAAATATGTAAACTGAATTTGCTGTGAGAATTTAGAGACTCAAAGAAAGTTACATTGCATTTCATTAAAGACAATGGCCAATATATATAGCCAAAACTGAGATTCTTATCTCATGACATTCTACTAACATCTCTCCACTCCTAAGTGCCATCATGCCTTAATAAACTAGTAGCTACCTTAATTTAACTCCTAGACATAACTTGTAACATGACTTAATTATAATGCAAAGGACAGATACTAATTAAACAAACCACATAACTATTTGAAATATTTCAAGATTAGCCAACAATCAATTAACTACTTACAGTGTGATTTTCGAGAACCCCAACTCCATGTTTAACTATTTCTTTCATAAACTTCAACATGAAGTACCCACATTCGGTGCTTCCCAGCTGACGTGGACACTACACAAGAGATATACAACATCATATATCCAATCAGTAGCATATTCTGCAGCATAAATTCAGCAACATACAATAACTAGCTTCCTCTATGTTTAACAATCAGCAACATACAACTAGTTGGATCTTGATCAGTTTCAGGTGTACTAACCAAGTAACTAACAAACTTAACATACAACTAACTACATAACAAACAGCAGCAACACAAGATAATATTCAACAAATAACTAATTACCTTAGATTTAACCCAGTTAAGTTTAGTCCTCTTATTGCTTCCAGATTCCACATCATACAATGCAATTGCCCTAAAAAGAATTAACCCAGTTACTATTACATCATACTTACACTAACAATTCTATAATTTGTATTACTTACGCATCCACTATTTGCTTGAACTGAAGATTGACGTCGCTAGTCTTTAGGGAATCAAGATAATAGCGGGTACTTGTCTTCATGTTAATCACGCCTAACACCCAATGTCTTCTACAAAAAACAAAGATCAAATTCTGTTAATTACTGTTAATTTTTATTAATTAATTTAAATGTTATCGAAATCAAACCCGGGATTGTATGGTAGTAAGACAATGTCATTTTGCTTCCTTGTAGATAACCTTCTTGCAATAACTCGACTTGCATCCTCGATATTCTTGGCCCTCGCTTTACGTTCATGATGCATGATCGCAGTCGAGGTCATGAAACAGACTCCATGATCTCTGTGTGACCCATTCTTGATTTGCTCATACAGGTACCTGTTAACAATTAACATACGAAGTTTACTGTACAGTAACTTCTTAAACCCTAGTTTTATCTCTCTATATATATATATATATATATGTATATGTATATGTGTGTGTATAATGATGTATAGATGTTTCTGTGGTGGTGCAGTTACTGCTTGTCAATCTGTATCTAATTGTCAATATACACATGTATATATATACGTATATATATATATGTATCCGTATCTAACATCTGTATCTATAGTCATGTTAACATACAAGTACCAATTTTTTATAAACTATATTTATCACTTACATGATATAAGAAGCAACGACAGCCCGCTTAACTCATCCATTGCAAATAGACTATCAAAATCATTCCAATTTAAGTACGTGTAACTGGCATGCCCAAACAAATCATCCTCGCATTGCACTTTTATGCATTCGACCTTTGCTACTTGTCCATCAACCATCATTGCAATCATTTTCAATCCCATCCTTTCCTCAATTCTTTTCCTCACTCTCCTCTGAGCTCTCGTCATCATTTTTTTCAACGGATTTCCTTGCTTAGTCACTTTTGCAATGGAGGCGACAGTTTCTACGCTTTTTCCCTTATCAACTGCAACTGTAAACATAACAGTCTCTCGTCACTAAATTAAACTCTCTCGTCACTAAATTAAACTGTACATATATGATGTTTTTGGGCATCGTACCTGTTTTTGGCATCATCACTTCTTCTTCGTTGTCGGATTCTCTTTGTCGCTTCTTTTCATTTTTCTGGTGGGTCGACCCACTGCCCACCTCTCTTTTATCCTCTTCTTCTTTCCCTGCTTCTTTTTCTTTTCTTTCTTCTTCTAATTTCCTTTCTTCTTCTTTTCTTTGTTCTTTTCTTCTTTTCTCCTTGTCAACAACAACCTTTTTCTCCTTCTTTTTGGCCACTATCTTGTTCTGCAAAAATATAAAAAAAAGTCATACTACAGATACCATTTTCTTCAAATGATTAAACTGTTTTATAAAAAAGTCTTACCAAACCAGAGCATGGAATGACTAGGTGACTCGACCAGCTTAGTAAGTACCCAATGGCATCTTTAACAGTCTCAACGAACTCCTCGGGAATTGGATTCGGTATCAAAGCTTCTGCTTGAAGAGATACGTCCACCTTAACTTCAATGTTCCCATCTAACATTATATATGAACAAATAAATATAAAATAAGTAAGAATATATATAAATATTAAATAAGTAATTTAACTTCAAATACCCGAGACATGATTCACTATGGTTCCTTTGGCGACTATATTTGAAGGATCGTTGACTGCATGTAAGCATGTTTTATCCTACAAATGTGCACAGTATTATTAAAACAGACAAGAATTGCACAATATTATTAAAACAGACAATATTTGAAGACTTATATTTGGTTCACTTGGTGCATCTGGTTCTTCGTCTTCATCGCTACAAATTTGATAATTACTTGCACCCTCTGAAGCATTGGTACTTGCACATTTTCTTCTTTCTAACTCATCTTCAACAGCTTTTAGCCGTTTAAGCATTATCTTACCATGTTCTTGCAGGTATTGCTTGACATTCCTGGGTATTAAAAAATATTGTTGCGGTGTTATATATCGACTCATCCCACATACACGCCCACGCTGTTCATCAGTACCCAGGGCCTCTGTAAGCAAATCTAGTGATCCCATTGGATCCTCTGAAAAATCCTTGTCCTTCTTCAGCATCTCCTGATTAAACAAAACATATATATATATATAACTTAACAGCTATTGACTTATGGTCAAAAGTCAAACTTTAAGTAACACTAACTAAACAGCTAACTTTGTTGACTAACTGAGAAATCTGAATACTAACTAAAAGATACCAAAATAAAACTGTTAAATATGAGTACTTACAATTTTATCGAAAACTTCTTGGACAGCTGGGTCGTAACCTCCTTTTTTCTTTTTTCTTGCTTTTTTCCAACATTCTACCCTATCAATCTCCTCTTCCCCTTTGCCGGTTTCTTCCATCTAAAAAAGTTAAAAGCAGAAGTTAAAAAGAATCAACATAAACAATACAAAAGTTAGCATAAGCAATAAATTCCATACTATCTCAGAAATAAGTCCAGAATATCCCTTTCGGCTCAAACGATGGTTGTACTTATTACGTTGACGAAGTTTTGAAGCCTTCTCACTTATTTCCTGCATAAGTATATACAATTAATATCCTACAAACTTTTTTTGTTATTAATAACTGTTTTTGGAAACTTAAACAAATACCTAGAATGAAGGCTTAGTTTTTTGTGATACAAAAACTTTCCAGTCTTTCTTTTTAACGGATGGATACTTTTCAGGAGGAGTATATAATTGCTTTTTAGCCTCCTTAGATTTAGCATCTTTTAGTGGCTTAATGTACTGCTTATAAAGATAATGTTTGAAATTTTTCCACTTTATCCTGATTGATTGGAGAACTTGCTTCCGACTGCTTTTGTGAAGTTTAAAATGTGTCTGAAACATAAAAAATGAATCAAAACATAGTTAGAATAAAAATACTAAAAGTAAAACATAGTCAGAATAGAATAATTAGGGTTTGAATTAAGGGTAAGCAAAGAAGTTTGAATTAGGGTTTAAAATAATTAGGGTTTTCATCCTGACTAAATTTGAAAAAACCAAATAAACATAGTCAAAATACTTACACTAACATATTGCCAACAAGCTTCCTTCGTTTCGTTATCTACAGTCAACCAAGAATCATAGGTTATGTTTACCATAGATCTTGCCACCAATCCCTCAAAAGTAGACAGTTTTGTTGTTGTCCTTCCAGTTGGCACACCTCTTTTATTACAAGTAACCACTGTCCTTTTTTTCGCCTTCGCTTTTATTGTCGGGCCTCTATGCGATTTGGAATCTAAATCACCATCCAAACTCGACTCAGAACCAGAAACCACATTTTCTTTGCTATCTGAATCAGAATCAGAACCAGAGATCACATTTTCTTTGCGGTCTGAATCAGAATCAGAATCGGAAGCCTTATTTTCTTCACGGTCCGAATCATTATCCGGACATGAGGCCATCTTTTATTACCAAAAAGCAACCTGTTTTGAAATAAAGAAAAATAAACAGTTATTTTCATACCATAAACTTTAAATAATAAATAATGCTTGACACAAATAAACAGTTACTAAAATAAACAGTTATTTCATACCAAAAACTAATGATCTAAAACGAATATGCTCTCATCATCCGAGTGCGTACACTTAAAATCATCGTCTAGATCTACAAAAGACAGGTTCATATCTTGTGTAGCATCAAATTCAAACACATCATCAGTTTCACCATTATTATCTCCATACTTTTGCATCCTATGTGGTGTGAAGCCAACAACAGACAGGTTCCTATCTTGTTGGTCCTGAACATATAAAACTTGTCTTGCTTGACTAGGTAATATGAAGGGTTCAGACTGTTGACCTAGCCTATCAAAGTTAACCACTGTGAATCCTAAATCATCTTTTTTTACTCCACGACTATCTACCCACTCACACATGAAAACAGGAACCGTAAATGTACGATAATCAAGATCCCATATTTCCAATATACGACCGAAGTATGTAATAGCACCGTACACCGGATTGGAGTCTTTTGCACTAGCAATCTGCATAGTATTTGCAACTACAGATACTCCACTACCTTGAGTGGTTTTAGATTCATCACGCTCTTTTGTATGGAATTGATACTCATTTACAACATACCCGGTATATTTACTAATAGCAAAATCAGGGCCCTTTGCCAACCAACGAACAGTATCACCGGTATTTTCCCTGTTAGCCAAACGCTTATCAACCTCGTTCTTAAACCAGTCAATAAACGTCCGACTATGTTGGCTCTGCAACCATGTATTATTTCGACGCGGGTTAAGATCCTTCAGTTCTGTCATATGCTGCTCTATGTATGGTTCAACGTCGGCAGTGTTTCCTAATACATAAAGATGAGCTTGATCAAGTAACTTAGAATCCACAACATAGATGGTAGCATGCGATAAAGGTTTACCAGTGCGGTTTCTTTCATCAGCACCATCATGAGGATTGCCAATTGATTTCATGTTTTCCAAGTAATCGGAACAGAATTCTAATGCTTCCTCTGCCACATAACATTCTGCCATGCAGCCCTCGGGTCGATAATGATTTTGTACATAACCTTTTAGTGTTTTCATGTACCTCTCAAACGGATACATCCACCTAAAGTGGACTGGGCCACATAACCTCACCTCTCTGACTAAATGCACCATCAAATGAATCATGATATCGAAAAACGAAGGCGGAAAATAACACAATGTTACTACGATGTCAGTTTGCAGCTTGCCTAGCTTACTAACATCAACTACTTTACTACACAACTCGTTGAAGAAATTACACAAGCTTATAATAGTCTTCCTAACTTTCACGTCTAACACCCCCTTTATTGCAAAAGGAAGAATCTGTTGCATTAGTACGTGACAGTCGTTGGACTTCAATCCATTCATCTTCGAATTATCATCGGACACGAGATTCTTGAAATTGGAGGAATACCCATCAGGCACCTTTATGTTGGACAGCGTGTGATAAAACATGCGTTTCTCCGCGCTATTTAATGTGTATATCGCAGGCGGCAGATAATGGCCCTTCACTTTTGGTTGACTTATTAACTCAAGCTTAATCCCTAACTCCTCCAGATCTTGTCTTGCATTTAAACCGTCCTTCGTCTTGCCTTGCAAATTCAGTAACATCCCATAAATACTCTCACATACATTCTTTTCTATATGCATAACATCTAACTGATGACGAACAAGCAAATGCTTCCAGTACTCAAGTTAAAAAAAGATTGATTTTTTACGCCAAAATTTCGATCTCTCATCGATAGTTTCTTTTTTCTTTTTTGGCCTTTTTTGCTGACGTGACATTTTCTTCTTTGATTTTTTATTCTTCAACACCCTCCAGATCACTTCCTTCTTTGCCTTTTTCTTCTTCCCCCATTTAGTCGTAAACCCTTCCAGATAGTCGTAAACTTCTTCACCCGATCTCGGTTTTTTCATCACACCGCTCTCTTGTTCATTATTGAAATCTTTTTTTCTTTTGCGAAAAGGATGTGTAAGTGGGAGGAATCTTCTATGCCCGAGGAAGCATACTTTTTTGGATTTTGGCAACCACTGTGAGTAAGTATCCTCTGAGCATACTGGACACGCGTTATAACCTTTGGTAACATACCCCGACAGGTCACCATATGCGGGAAAGTCATTTATAGTCCAAAGTAAGACTGCTTTTAGATTGAAGAACTGTTTCTTATAAGCATCATACGTCTTAACACCAGGTTCCCACAACTGTTTCAGATCCGCTATTAGTGGTGCCAAGTAGACATCAATACTGTTACCAGGTTGCCTTGGACCTGATATCAGTAGAGTCAACATCATGAACTTTCTTGACACACACAAATAAGAAGGCAGATTGTACGTTGCTAGGGTAACCGACCAACAACTATACTTTGCACTTAATGACTTATGAGGGTTTATACCATCCGCAGACAAGGTTAATCTCAGATTCCTGTCTTCCTTTCCAAATTCTTTCCACTTGTCGTCAACAAGCTTCCAAGATGGAGAATCACAAGGATGTCTTAGCTTGCCATCACTGACCCGACCTTGCGCATGACAAGTTAGGTCATGTGCGGTTTTTGGTGACGAGAACATTCTTCTAAATCTAGGAATGGGCGGGAAATACCAAACAACTTTTCTCGGCACTGTCTTGCTATTCTCCTTCCACCGAGAAGTGCCACAAGTTGGACATTGAGAAGCATCCTTGTGCTCATCCCAGAACAAGACACAATCATTCTCACAGGCATGATACTTAATGTATTCTATGCTTATTCCTTTCAGCAACTTCTTGGCCTCATATATCGACTTAGGAATTGTATTAGTTGAAGGCAAAACATCATTTAGCTCGCCCAATAAAGCATCAAAGCTTGTATCAGACCAGCCAAATTGACCCTTCAAAGCTTGGAATTTCAGCAAACAATTTAGTGCATTATACTCAGACCCTTCATACAGTGGCTTGTCGCATTCTTCGAGAAGTGACTTCAATAAGCTAGGTTCATTCTCTGCATATGTGAAGGCCTCATGTAGCATCTGCTTTGTGTAATCGAACTCGGGAGGTATAGACTCATTAGGGCATGGAGCTTCATCCTTAGATGAATTTTCTCCGTGGAAGGACCAAAAATTATAATTCTCATCGAAACCGTGTTTAAACAGGTGATACCGCACGTTGGAGATGGAAGTGTGACACAAATTGCTACAATTTACACAAGGACACGGAATGGCGTCGGAATTTGGGTTATTGAATTGTGCAAACTCTAAAAAGGCATTCACACCTTCCTCGTATGCGATTGATAATCTATCGGACAAAATCCAAGATTTATCCATAACCTAAAATAGAAAAAGATAACTACTTAGTAAAACAGAACCTAGTAAACTATACATGTTAAAACAAAAAAAGATAGATGCTAAAACATGTTTAAGATTTTGGCTCCCCTTCAAAGAAGAGTGTCACATACATCAAGTTGCCTTGATTGCGAAAGCCCTTAAACAAATTATCACATAAACACATAGATGCTGATCTGGAATTTCCAGCAGCTTAGCACAAAACTAGTCAGCACAAACCTAGTCAACACATACATGTTATATTGCTGGTGATACCAGCTTAAAACAAGAACACTAGCTTAAACAACAAGAACACCGGCTTAAAACTATACAAATCAATATTTAACTACATTACTACCCTAAAAATGATAAAACTACATTATTTACATTTTCACAAACACCTTAAAACAAGAACACATTAAACATATACAAATCAATAAAACAGAAAACATTAAAGCAAAAAGCATATTGCTAAATTAGGGCAATAATTACTAAATTACTACCTTAAAACTATACAAACAGCAAATTGTAAATATACAAGAACACCAGTAAAATGTTTACATTTTCACAAACATCTGGTGTGCTACATTAAACAAGAACAAAAACATATTAAATTGTAAATATAAAACTGCTACATTAAAAATCAATAAACAAAAAACATTAAAATAGAAAGCATACCAATTAGGGTTTTGAAATTAGGGCAAACTGATGGGTTTTGAAATTAGGGCAAACTGATGGGTTTTCAAATTTGTGGGTTTTGAGTGATGAGAAAATTAGGGTTTGATGGGCGGGAGTATTTTGAGAGTTTTTAGAGGGGTTTGATGTCGAGTGAAGGTTTTGAGATGGGAGAATTTAGGGCGGGATTTAATTGAGAAATTTAGGGGGGAAGATTTGAGAGGGGTTTGATGTCGAGGGGTTTGAAGATTTGAGAGGGGTTTGATGGCTGGATTTGATTGAGAATTTAGGGCGGAGGGTTTGAATTTTGGATGAAAATGGCTGTGAAAATAACTAAGGAAGATGAAAAATATGGTGGATAGTTTTCAAAGAGATTTGTAAAAAAAACACAAGTAAAATGCATAGAGAATCGTGCCAAAAAAAATGATGATTCCTATTTAGGACGAAGCAAAACGAGCGTCATCTAGAAACCTATATTTTTACAGATTATGACCCATATGTTATGACGCTTCTTAAAACGCGTCATTCTGAACAATAAATTTACTCGTTATGACCCTTTTTTTATGACGCCTCACTTTGCGTGTCATCTATTAGTGTGGCTCATAAAATGCGGGTCAAGGATAGCCCTGTTTCTAATAGTGGAAAGAGCTTTGGGAGCAATGAGACGAATGGGAGACGATATAGGCATGGCAATAGATGGAGTGCGCCGGATTTATGAGGTGATATTCATGATGGGAAGAGTACTTGCAGCGGTGTGCTCCATTGTGGTAGTTCTTGTGCTTAGGAAATGACCCTACGGATGTTTTATTCATGAACTTATTCGATAGACAAATGTTTGTACTTTGTTATGATTTTCTTGAACTTGTTTGTGGTTGTGTGACTATGATCACATGGTTGTTGGCATATGGCAATTTTGTAAACTGATATTGGATTATATGAATGTGAGCTTGATGCCTTTTTATGATTATACGATGTGTTAATCTCTATGTGTTATAGTTATGCCTATTGTAAAGTGATAGTTACAACAGGAAATCAGTTCTGACCACTTTTGGTAGAATGGCCATATTTGGAGTTCTTTGGTCTTTTGAACTGATTCCAATTGGAGGTGAAACTTAACTCATGGGGCTACATTTTATATTTTATGAGTTTTTCCCAGATCGTCCATCTTGAGCCACTTTTTCGTGCTCCAAGTTCGTACACAGATTTTGGAAAAATCTGTCTAGCAACCCAAAAACAAGATTGATACGTTTTAAGCTTACCCAATCATTTCTTATTCATAGTGATAAGTAGGTTGTGATTAAAGGAAGGAATATGAATTTAGAAATATATGTATACCTATGCATACAAATGAGGCCTTATTAAACTAAGTAATTTAAATGAACACGTGTGAGATCGAAAGTTGTGAGTCGGGTCTATGCCATATAATCCTATATACGAATGACTAAACTATGTTCTCTTTTGTAGAGACATGGCACCACTAATGACCGGCGAGGAAACAAGTGCTGAGGTTAGGCGCCAAGAGGAAGAGGCCCGAAGGAGGACCGAGCTAGCCGACCTCATTTCTCAACAAATCAACTTCGTTATGCCAACCATTGCCACCCAAATCGCGGAGAATGTGACCGCCACACTTAACACGGCTTGGAGACAAGATGGAGGAGGCAATGCCAATGATAGGAATGCCTACAAGACTTTCACCTCTTGCAACCCTATGGAATTCTATGGGACGGAAGGTCCTGTTGGTTTGCTCACATGGTTCCAAAGCATGGAAGCCATTTTGAACATCATTGATTGTGCACTGGCCGACCGCATCAAGTTTGCGGCTAGCAAGCTCCAAGGAAGGGCACTCGCTTGGTGGAACCTCCAAGTTACTACGAAGGGTCAAGCTGTGATGAATGCCTTGACTTGGGAGCAGCTCAAAGAAGAGATGAAGCGGGAGTATTGTCCTATGAAAGGAATGGAGTTAGAGGCATATGCAATTCGTTTTCATGAGTTGTGTATGCTAGTGCCTGACATGGTGAACACCGAGGCGAAGAAAGTTGAGAGGTTTATTTATGGGTTGGTACCGGAAGTAAGATTGATGGTCACGGAGGCGAACCCCGCCACACTTGAAGAAGCGATAAGTTTGTCAACAAGATTGGTTAATGACTTGGTTAGGACCGGGAAATACTCGTGAGGCGAGTCAAGTTCAAGGCAAGGAGGAGGAAGCCGATTTGGTGATCGTAAGGGGAATGGGCCGGATAAGAGACAAAAGGTAGCGAGAAACTATGGTGTTGTTGATGACAACCCCAACCCAAACGGTCGCATGCCGCCAAGGTGTAACCGTTGTGGCAACCCCCATCGAGGAGAGTGCAAGCAATGCACAACTTGTGACAGATATGGACACCTTGCTGCCTATTGTCGAAGTGGAGCAAGAGTTGGAGGAAATCCCAGAGCATGTCGTGAATGTGGAGCTATGGATCATTGGAGGAACGCTTGCCCTAGGTTGGGACGAGCTCAAGGAGGTCGTGGAAACATGAACAATAAGCGTAGGAATTTTCGAAATGTTGGCAACCGTGGGAATCAAGCAAATCAAGGAAACAATAGGAACCAAGTGAACCGAGGTAATGGGGGAAATCAAGCAAACAATGGGAATCAAGGTAACAACGTGAATCAAGGAAATCAAGGAGGTCAAGCAAGAGGACGAGTGTATGCAATGGGAGCAAATGAGGCACGTGATGACCCTAATATCATCGTAGGTACGTTTCCCTTAAATAATGTTTATGCCTCTATGTTGTTTGATTCCGGAGCCGAAAGAAGCTTTATTTCCTTTGAATTCAAGGAATTTATCGATAAGGAATCTAGTGAGCTTGATGAAACTTACTATGTTGAATATGCTAATGGAAACGAGTATGAAACTAGGGAGATTATTGCTGATTGTAAGTAAACTTTAGATGAAAAAGATTATAGTATAGACTTGATTCCCATAGAAATAGGAAGCTTTGATGTGATAGTAGGAATGGATTGGTTGTCTAAAATGCGTGCTAAAATACTTTGCCATGAAAAGATCATTAAGATTCCTTTAGATAATGATGAAGTGCTTATAGTTCAAGGCCATAAGGCGGGAATCCAGCCCAAAATAGTGTCGTCCATGAAAGTGAGGAAGTATTTACGTAAGGAATATCACACGTACTTGGCACAAGTAGTGGATAAGCGAGTGAAAGACAAGGACCCTCTTAAGGTGAAGGTGGTTAGAGATTTCCTAGATGTATTTCCGGACGAACTACGTGGACTTCCCCCTGCGAGACAAGTAGAGTTTACAATTGATTTAGTTCCCGGGGCAACCCCCGTAGCTAAAGCACCGTATAGGCTAGCACCCTCCGAAATGTGAGAACTCTCGCAGCAATTGCAAGAATTGCTTGATAAAGGTTTGATCCAACCTAGTTCTTCGCCATGGGGTGCACCAATTCTTTTTGTCAAGAAGAAGGATGGATCTTTGAGAATGTGCATAGATTATAGGGAGTTGAATAAATTGACGACCAAGAATAGATATCCGCTGCCACGAATAGACGATTTGTTCGATCAACTTCAAGGAGCGTCGCATTTCTCAAAAATCGATCTTAGGTCCGGCTATCATTGATTGAGGGTACGAGAAGAAGATGTACCTAAAACGGCTTTTAGGACTCGCTATGGGCATTACGAGTTTCTGGTGATGCCATTTCGTCTCATAAATGCACCTGTCGTTTTCATGGATTTAATGAATCGAATTTGTAGGTCATACTTGGACAAATTCGTGATAGTATTCATTGATGACATTCTGATATACTCTAGAAGTAAGGATGAACATGAGAAACATCTAAGAATAATCTTGCAATTACTTAGAGACGAGAAGCTATACGCAAAGTTTTCTAAGTGTGAATTTTGGCTCCGACAAGTCCAATTTCTTGGACACATTGTGAACAAAGAAGGAATCCATGTAGATCCGGCCAAGATAGAAGCGATTAAGAAGTGGGAGACACCCAAGTCGCCAATGGAAGTGCGTAGCTTCCTAGGTTTGGCAGGCTATTATAGGAGATTCATCCAAGGAGATTCATCCAAGGATTCTCTAGGATTGCAGTAGCTTTAACCCATTTGACCCAAAAGTCAAGAGAGTTCGTATGGAGTGAAGAACAAGAGCAAGCGTTTCAAACGCTTAAGAACATGTTATGTGAAGCACCAATACTAGCATTGCCGGATGGGATGGAAGGATTTCTAGTGTATTGTGATGCATCGAATAAAGGACTTGGATGTGTGCTTATGCAAAGACACAAGGTCATTGCGTACGCATCTAGGCAATTGAAGCCACATGAGAAGAATTATTCAACTCATGATTTGGAGTTAGGAGCCGTGGTATTTGCCTTGAAGATATGGCGACATTATCTCTATGGCACTAAATACACCATATTCACCGATTGCCTCGAACAAATAGAAATGGACCTAGTGACGAAATTGCCTCGAACAAAGAAAAGTCATGATTCTATATGGGTGATGGTTGATCGTCTTATGAAATCAGCCCATTTCATTCCCATCAAAGAAGATTGGAACACCGAGCGTCTAGCTCGCTTATACGTTGAAAAGATTGTGACGTTGCATGGCGTACCTTTGTCCATAATATCCGATAGGGAGGGTAGATTTACCTCACGTTTTTGGGGTCATGTGCAAGAGGCAATGGGCACAACATTAGCACTAAGCACGGCTTACCAGCCTCAAACGGATGGACAAAGTGAGCGAACGATACAAACGTTGGAGGATATGTTAAGAGCTTGTGCATTAGAATTTAGTGGAAGTTGGGATGAACACTTGCCATATGCTGAATTTACTTACAATAATAGCTATCACTCTAGCATACAATGTGCACCATTTGAAGCCTTGTATGGGCGTAAATGTAGATTACCCATGTGTTGGATAGAAATGGGTGAAAGAAGTCTAGCTACCGTTGGTTTTGTCCAAGAAACAACGGACAAGGTAGCTATCATTAAAGAAAATCTTAAAGCCACGAGAGATCGGCAAAAGAGTTATGCGGATAAAAGAAGAAAGCCACTAGAATTTGAAGTTGGCGACAAAGTGTTCTTAAAAGTGTCGCCATGGAAAGGAACCGTGAGGTTCGGTAAAAGGGGAAAGTTGAGCCCTCGATACATTGGGCCATTTGAAATTGTTGCTAGGATAGGCCCCGTAGCCTATAAGTTGAAGTTACCCCAAGAATTAGGAGATGTTCATGACACATTCCACGTATCAAACTTGAAGAAATGTTTAGCGGATGATTCGAAAGTAGTCCCATTCGAGGAACTATGAGTGGAAGATAAGCTCCAATTCCGTGAGGAGCCCATAGAAGTTCTCGATCGCGATGAGAAGCATCTTAAGAGAAGCAAAATCCCTATCGTTAAAGTTAGATGGGATACAAAACGCGGACCCGAATTTACGTGGGAACGTGAGGACTTCATACGTGAGAAATATCCGCACTTACTCCCCGAGCAAATTCAAATTCCGGGACGGAATTCTTCTAAGGGGGTAAGGATGTAACAACCCTACTTTTTAAATATTATATACATGCTAGTTAGGTTGTTTATGTTCCCGCAAGCCATAGTTATACTTGAAGCTAGTAGATAATGCCCCTGAATTAACAATCTAAATCTATTGTTAGCGTTGAGTTCAACTTAATAAAATACCATTGAACAAAAATTTTAGTTGATATTCGATTAAATTATAAATAATAATACAAGTCTCACAAGTTGAGCTAGCAATCAAAATTACTTATAAATGCCCAACAATTTAACCATCAAGCCAACTAAATAATATTTGATCATGGAAATAGTATGAACACCTTGAAATAATTGTAAGTTCTTTATGTACATAAAATGCTTGAATAATAATAAGTATATGTATATATGTTTAATATAAATACAAGATTTACAACCAATGAGCCATGTAACAAATTAAAACACCAAATATATATATATATATACATATATATATACACAACACATACATATATACATACCTATGCTAGATTAAGTAAATCACCTACACTACAAATATATACAAATTAATATTCTTACAAAAAAATATACATACACCTTATACAAATATCCTTACAACTTTTATTAAAAAAAAAATGAGAAACCCCTTCAATACCCCCCATTTGGCCGTCCCCCCCTACACACACACACACACACACTCCACTTTTGAATTTTTACTTCTTCCAATTCACTCTTGAAACTCACATAAAACACACTCCTCACATTTTACACACACTAGTCATCATATTCTCTCAAGGAAATCTTTCTCCCTCCCTTTCTTCTCTTCCATTTTCGGCAGCCTTAACCCAAGAAAAAGGCAACATAGATCAATATTAACTTGTATTAATAATAAGGGTTAGACTAGAATAAGTAAGAGTTTTGGAGCCTCTCAAGCCATGAATTTTCTGCCATATTTCCATCATCTAAAAGTGTTCTTCAAGGGTATATATCTTCATTTCTTAACTAGATGAATCTTATTCTTGTTCATATTAAAAAGGTTTTATCAAAAGATTATGTTTTCCTTATGTTTTCTTTTGAATATACACTTGATGAGTGCAAAGTTGACAGGATCTTTCTTTCCATGCTCATGCATGTTGAATCCATGAAGAAAGATCCAAGGATTCAACTAGTTTAACACCCAAAAGTGTAGATATAAATTATATAACTTTTAAAATGATTGTTCCTTTGAAAGATGGTCATATTTATATATATATTGAAGTTATATTTTCTGGAAATTTCATGAAAAGATATATTTGATGTTGTCTTGTTAGATCCATAAAAGTTTGCATCAAAAAGTGTGGTTATATAATGATAGCTTGTAAAGAGAGTTTTTGCATGAAAAGATGAATATGTTTCTATATGATTTTTATACATATTTTTCTGGAAATGTTCATAAAAAGAATATTTTTATATTGTTGAATGAAAGTATGATGAAGATTTATTGTCAAAATATTGAGATAATTGCATGTTTGTTAGATTTAAGAAAGTTGGATCTTTTGTTGGATTATGAGATGAGGCTAGGCTTGTTCTAAGTGAAAAATAGGTTAAAAGTTATGTTAATATTCTGGAAAAATTTGCAAAATGTCAAGGATATAAAGCTTGAATAAAAACTTGTTAAAATAGGCTTGAAATCGTAAACCGAAAGCTTGCAAAAATGCATTTTGAGCACACACATACACCATAATCTTATGGCCAAGAAAATATGATGAACCTACTGGAAATAATGTGTTTCAAAAGTATAAAAATCAAGTCATTTGATGCATGGCAAGATTAAGCTCAAAAATCACCTTTTCGGGTCAAATAATCACTAACCGAAAGCACAAAATTACACATATCACACCACCACCACTCTCACGACTTGAACCATCAAAATATGATGCACTTTCTGGACAAAATGAAACAAGAGCAAAAATCCTTTTTGATGTACCTAAATTGCTTAATAAATGAGGCTTAAAACGTTATTTCGGTAAACGATTTTTATGCTTAAAAGTCCTCAAATTACAAAGACACAAGAGAGGTTGAATTGATATAAATTTTTATTGATATAAGTTGCCTAAAAGGCCTGGGATTTTTGGACAAAATCTTTTGTGGTGATTTGTAAGAATTTCTATGATTTAATGAATTAAAAAGGTAATTAAAAGATATATAAATTAATTAATAAGTTGTATAAATTATGAATCTGATCAAAATTACATAACCAATGTTGAAAGTGACTAAAACCTACTAGGGAAAAATAATTATAAGTAAAGGAACAAGAACTATACAATTTAAAGGTAAATTATTAAGTAAAATCACTAATTAATCACTATTATTAAATAATTAAATAGAAATGCATAAATATAATTATAAATCATAATATTATAAATCAAGAAGCATAAAAATCAGTAAATAATCCATATAT
Source organism: Erigeron canadensis (assembly GCF_010389155.1). Lineage (NCBI taxonomy): Eukaryota > Viridiplantae > Streptophyta > Magnoliopsida > Asterales > Asteraceae > Erigeron > Erigeron canadensis. The sequence goes on along the minus strand of NC_057762.1, from coordinate 17,432,403 downwards.
AATTATTCATGAATTTTAAAGACAATTTAAGAACCTAAAAATACTTATAAGGAATTATTTAATTAATAAATCCATAAAATAAATAAATAATTAATTAAATAATATTAAATTAAATGAATAAAAATAAATCAGTAAAATATATCCATATACATATTATAAGAACACAAATGTCAAATATTATCATTAAACAAAGTATGCAATGGAAATTATATATAAAACAATGTCAAACTACCAAAATTCCAATAAATGTATAAAATCGTACAAATGACCTTCACCACCAAACATCTTCCAACCAAATGATGTGAACGATATAATGCACTTGAATTACATAATTAAACAACAACCAAAGATGGGAAAGTCTACTTGCGTACATCTCATGATCAAGTTTACTAGTTCATGCAACAACACTTACGTTGTGTATATTTGAATACCATGGTTTAGGCTTGCTTAAGGGACGACACCAATAGGTGCTCTTCACACATTTGAACAGCTCTATATCACTCTCGAAATAAGTGAGTCATAGCCCCCTTTCAAATTGTTTTATGTGTTTAACTATCGGGGTGAAAAGCATGATATATATATATATAATGATTCTTGATAATATGAATATGAAATGGAATTGTCTTGTATGTTCAATGTGATAAATGTTTTATGATGAGCTTGAGTTCTGTCAACCCGTTTTCTTTCGGTACACTACTATTTACTCCGATAGTGGAGGCCTGTAGTTAGATAGTTGCGCAACTAGGTTTCGTCCACCCACCAAGGGATCCCCCATCCAGGATTGGAAGAAGTGCTATATGAGGACTTCCGGAGTGTAACGGTGGAAGGTTGGTTGCCTTTGTGATGACCTTCTCTTCCAGTCCGACCGGAGCGGTGTTCTAGCTACCTTAAGTTAAATGGTCGTCTCCATGGCGCGACCCTACTTATAAATAAAGCACTTGATTGACAGCTTGTGCTATGAAATGACATAATATATTATTTGGACATGAAAATGGTAGTAGTAGTGGCTCAAGCATTTATTCATCAAGATTTACTTGAAATATGCCCTCGTGGCTAAATGAAATCAATGTTATTATGTTGGATATTATGAATTGAACATATGTTTTTGGAAATGAATATTTTGGAAGAATACTTGGAAGTTTTATGACTCATTATCTCTAATTATATTGGAATAAACATATGTTGTTAGTTAAAAACCTATGAACTCACTCAACTCTCGTAGTTGACATTTTTTCTTCATGCTTTTCAGGTTTAGAGCATTAGGTTCGTAGCTTGGACCACCTCTTGGAGCTTGTTTGCTTGTTATTCGGTGGACTTATAATGCGAACAGTTTGTCTTTCATTATGGATTATGGCTATGTAATGGATTCTAAAACGTCATCTTGAACTTATTGTCTTTTGATTTCGAATGATATTTGAAACTTAATGTTGATGTTTTATCTTTAAATCTTTTGTACCATGTCGTTCTGTGGCACTTCGTTATTTCGCCTTAGTCGGGGTGTTACAGAGCTAGCTATCGAGGTATCTATAAGCAACATGATACTCTTGCAGGTGCTATTAAGGAATCTAAGAAGTTGGATGACGATTTCAAGTCCGAGAAGGTAAATGTGAAGATTGTGGATAACAAGAAGAGTGGATTGAAGAGAAAGTCAGATGAGTCATCAGATTTTGGAAAGAAGTTTAAGAATGGTTCGACTTGAAAGGGCAAGGACCATGGGAAAAGCTAGTCACTGGTGTTCGGCTTGTAGAGCTCATCATAGTGGACCCTGTTTGGAGAAAACTAAAAGATGTGATAGGTGTGGTAAGCAGGGACATGTTGCTTCTAGTTGCAAAGATAAGGTTCGATGTTACAAGTGTGGTGAGATGGGAAATTTGGTTGCTGATTGTCCTCAAAAGAAAGATGGTACACAAAAAGCTAAAACTCGTGCATATCAGATGACTACCATGGAGGAAGAGGATGTATGTGAAATGTGTGTCTATTGTGTATTTCGTAATTAGTGTAATTATGCTATGGTAGATTGTGATGGAAATGTTGGACATTATGATGTGTCGATATAGTTAAAAGTACACATGCGAGGATTGATATATTTATAATTATGGTCCGGAACATAATTATAAATGTATCATGATGCGGGCATGTTCACTTGATGGTATTCAAGTTGATTAATGGAAGACAAGAAATGAAGGGTGATGAGGGAAGAAATTGATGGAAAATGTGGTGAAATGTTGACTTATACGTGTGTGGAAAGTAGTAAGAAGAGAAATGGAGGTGCTGATATCTTGAAATGATTCTGAGGACAGAATTTTTTTAAGGAGGGGAGAATTAACATCCCAAAACTTTTTAACATTGACTGTTAACTTGTCGTTAGTGATAGTTAGTTACTATGTGTTTTTATGTGCCTAAGTGAATTAAATGAATAACGTGAGATATGTGTTAAAGTGATTTAAAGTAATGAAATTAAAGTTGATAATGATTAATAAAGTCAATTAGTGTTCCCGATAAAATATAAGGATCGTTAAATGTTTCTGAATGCGTTAAACGAGCCGTTAAGTGCCGAAAAGTGTTAAACGGAAATGCGAGGGCCTAGATGTAGAGTTTTTTAAGTTACTCCAGTATATATATGGCCTCATCCACGACCCAAAGTCTGGGAAATCAGATTAAACCCCTATAAAAGTCTTTCGCACAAAACCTAGGTCAATTCCACAATTTCTAGTCGATTTCGGGTGACTTCGGAAGGGTTTTCGCTTGCTTTTCGATCCATTAATCACCCTACAGGTATTATATCATCAATTTATTGTTGATTAAATTTTAAAGTAGGTTTTGTACCTGTAGATTCGACCTCAAGGGTTGGGATTGTTTAAAGTTGTTGTTTTCGGTTTAAAACGACGTTATCGTGAGTAAAATCGTTAATCGAGATGATTAATCATATCAAGATGCAAACTTTAACAATGAATTATGTGTTCTAGATGTATTAAAGCCTATTCCAGGTGTTTAATTGGAAATTGAGTTTTTGATTAAAATGTTACCGATATTACGTTTTTCGGGTGTTTTAAAAAGTGAATCAATGTCGTATTTGATTCAAGGATCAATTGATGTTTTCAAAAGCTTAATCATGACCTAATGAATGTGAATTTAATGGGTGTAAGTCGTAGTGGAGGTTTGGGATCCATTTGGAAGGAGTTTGAGATGAAACGAAATCGAAGTTGCTGGTCGATTATGATGTTGATATCGTGGAAAGTAGTAAGAAGAGGAATTGAGGTGTTGATATCGTGAAATGATTCTGAGGATAGAATCCTTTTAAGGAGGGGAGAATTGTAACATCCCAAAACTTTTTGACGTTGACCGTTAACTTGTCGTTAGTGACCGTTAGTTACTATGTGTTTTATATGTGCCTATGTGAATTAAATGATTAACGTGAGATATGTGTTAAAGTTATTTGAAGTAATGAAATTAAAGGTAATAATGATTAATAAAGTCAATTAGTGTTCCCGATAAGATATAAGGGTCATTAAGTTTTTCTGAATGCGAGAATTTATCAGTGTCTCAACCCTAATGTTCTCTCCCTAACCGTGGGAAAAATGTCGATTTCAATTTCTTTAATCTTGGGAGTCTTTAATTGGTCTGATCATCCATCCCTGCATGCTTGTTAACTATCTTAATTACTTTCGTGTTTGGTGGTGTGTTTTTAGGCCAGTTAGGGTTTCTCTTATTTTTTTCTTTTCGCTTTTTTCATCCATAATATCCACAACCCTGTATTCTTGGCTGTTAATCTGATTGTTTAGTGGCGTGAGTTGCTTGGTCCTGCGGGATTTATACCTTGGGTACCCATTTTACTAATCAGTTTTGGTTGATAGCTAGAATAAGGGTTTGTTAGAATTAGGGTTTCTTTGTTCGTTGTTGCGTGCTGTCTTGTTTACTTAATTTTTTAGTGTTTTTGGGACAACATGTTTTATTCTGGATTAATGGTTAGGTTGTTCTTTAATCTTGAGGCACTTGAAGAACAATTTAATAAGATACGAGAAGGTTTGATCAACATGACTAGTAATAAAAAAAATTAAAAAAAAAAAGGCAGAAGCTCGAACCCAAAAAGTAAGAATAATGGAAAATCGGTTGTTATTCAAAACTAAATTCTTATCCTCTCAATCAGGATACTAAAAAACATGCAAAGGATATTAGTACTAGTGATGGTAGTAAACCTAACGATCAGTCTCCTCAAGTTATTGACACGATTGCTGATAATATATCTGAATTAAAGGGAGGAGAGGATGGAAAAAATGGCGATGCTGTGGAACATACCCCTACTTATGTTGGGGTCACATCAACGTTATGAGAGAATATACCAAAAGCTATTCCTTTGAGCTATGCTGATACACTAAAAAATGAGTCAGCAAAGAGGCAAGTAAACTTCCGGATGTTGGAGTCAAAGGAAGTGTTGGATGATGTTGATATAGTCCTGCCACATGAGTCAGTTAAAGAGGTACATGACAGGTTTCAAAATACTCTATTTGGTTATTTCTTAGGGCAACGGTTAGCGTTTCTGGTTGTTGAATACTATGCGAAGAATAACTGGTCGAAATATGGGTTTTTGAAAGTCATGATGAACGAGAATGGTTTCCTCTTTTTTAAATTTGGAACTAAGGAGGGGTTGAATAAAGTGCTTGAAGGTGGCCCTCAGATGATAAGGAGTGTACCGATCATTTTAAATGTCTGGTCACCAACTATGAAAGTTAAGGTTGAGGAAATAACCACTGTACCAGTGTGGGTTAGGCTCCATAATGTGCCTATGGCTGCATACACAGAGGTTGGTCTTAGTTTGTTGGCTACTAAGTTGGGAACGCCAAAGATGTTGGATTCTTACACCACTACCATGTGTCTTGAATCCTGGGGGAGAAGTAGTTTTGCATGTGCATTGATTAAAATTAAAGCTGAAAACCAATTTAAGGATGATTTAGTCATGGTTGTCCCCAATTTAGACGGTGACAGTTATATAAAGGAAACGATTAAGGTGCAATATGAATGGAGACCCCCTAGGTGCTCTACAGGTTGTGTTTTTAATCATGCTGATGCCTAGTGCTCTAAATTATTCCTTAAATCAGTTAATAATGTGCAAAAATCTGAATCGAAAGTAGATGCCGATGGGTTCCAAGTCGTGAAAAAGAAAGGGAAGGGTGCAAAGCATGAGTTTCCTATTAGCAAGCAGAAACAAACTTTTATGTATAGGCCGGTTAACAAGCAACCTGCAAAATATGTCACAAGCTCAAAGGTACATGATAAGTCAGAAACAAGTATGAAAAATGCTTTTGATCCTCTATGGGACTGAACCTAGTAAACCATTGCTTACAAAAGTTGATGAGAATGAACTTAGACAGACCAAGAATACTTTTGAAGACATGAGTTCAGATGAGGAGGATGTACTAGGAAATATATACTGAAACTGAACAATTCATGGCATCGAAAACAAAAAACTCTGAGGGGGCAAGCACTCCCAGTCCAAATGGTTTTAATGGGTAGCATTGCAGCTTCGAATATAAGGGTGTTGAACCGCCCTTTGAAACAAACGGAGGTTCGACATGGAGTTAATGAAAATCAACTAAATGTTTGTGCTATTATGGAGTCTCATGTTGATGTGTGTAAGCTTTTTGATACTTGTTGAAAGATTTGCCGTCATTGGGATTGGACCTCTAATGGTGCGTTATGCTCAAAAGGTGCACGTATTATTATAGGTTGGGACTCTAATGTGGTTGATGTTATGGTTATTACTCAATCCGATCAGGTTATTCATGTTCAAATTTTCTATAAGATTGATAAAAAGGCATTGTTTTGTTCTTTCATATATGCGGATAATTATTACAAGAACCGTAGGGAATTATGGCAAAATCTGCGTGTACATAAGCAAATTGTGCGTGACAAGCCATGGATTATTCTTGGAGACTTTAACTCATCGTTGAATTTGGAAGATAGTGTTCTTGGTTCTTCAACAATTAATATTGGTATGCGTAAGTTTACGAGATGTGTTAATGATATAGAAGTCATGGATATTAAGGGTACTGGTATGCATTATACATGGTCTTGGGAAACCTAAGAGGTCGGAATTCTTAAGAAAATTGATAGGGTTATGGGGAATATTCATTTTTTCGATGAATTCCCTTCTGCCCATGCATATTTTCACCCTTATAGAGTGTCTGATCATTCACCATGTGTGATAAAAATGCCTTCCGTAACAAGAGATAAGCCAAAACCATTTAAATTTCCAAACTTTCTTATCCATAAACAAGGGTTTATGAGGTTATTGTAAAAGCATGGGCTACTAATGTAGAAGGGTACAAGATGTTTCAAGTTGTGAAGAAGCTAAGAGAGCTGAAATCTCCTCTTAGGAAGTTACTGCACTCTCAAGGTAATTTACATAATTGGGTTAATTTGTTGCGTGCTGAATTGGATGATGCGCAAAAAGCTACTGAAAAAGACAAGTTGAATGTTTCTTTGAGGGGCATGGAGGCGAGTTGCTTGAAAGAGTTTGAGGAGGAAACTTTGGATGAAGAACGATTTCTGAAACAAAAATCAAAAGTGCAATGGTTGAAGGTTGGTGATTCTAATTCAAAAAATTTCACAATTAAGTGAAAAGTAAGAACCATCGTACTAGAATTGAAAGAATAATGGATGACTAGGGTAATATTTCTGAAGGGGGTGGGGTAGCAGATGTTTTTGTTGCTCATTATAACAGATTCTTAGGTGAAGCTGGACAATCTGATCTAGACCATCTTGAAGGTGTTTTTTGTAATAAGATTGAGACATCTATTAGAATGGTAAAATAGGTTACCCATGAGGAGATTAAATCTTCTATGTTTTCAATTGGTGATGATAAGGCACCGGGACTTGATGGATATTTCACTGCTTTTTTTAAACATTCATGGGACGTCATTGGACAAGAGGTTTGTGATGCTATCCAAGACTTCTTTGTTAGTGGTAGAATGCTTAAAGAACTAAACCCACACTATTATTGCCTTAATTCCTAAGGTGGTTACTCCTTTAGCTATCACTGATTATAGACCTATTTCATGTTGCAATGTGTTATATAAGTGCATTAGTAAGATTATTACTAATCGCATTAAAGATGCTTTGGATGATATAGTGAGAAATAACCAGTCGGCATTTGTTCCTTGAAGGTAAATATCGGATAATATTCTATTAACACAAGAATTAATGCATCATTATCATAGGAAATTCGGGGCCCCTCGGTGTGCTTTTAAAGTGGACATTCAGAAGGCGTATGATGCGGTTGACTGGAATTTCTTAGGTAAAGTTTTGACTGGTTTTGGGTTTACATTGTAATGGAAGTGCTCACCTTATGCTGATGCAGGGGACAAATAAGGAATTTAAATATCATTAAAAGTGTGAAAAAATTCAAGCTTGTTAATCTTTGTTTTGCAGATGATCTATTTTTGTTTACTAAGGGTGACTCTCAATCTGCTCAGATAATAATGAGGCTTGGGATTTGGCCTCGGGGCTTTGGAATTATGCTGATTAGAGAAGAAGCTTGAGGATTCTCTCTTCTGATATCTACTGGCCAAAGAGTTTATACATCGTGTAGCCTGATTTGTTCTTTTCGTTTTTCTAACTTGTGATGTAGTTGCTTACTTAGCTGATTAGAAATAGCATGTTAACATATATAGAGCAGGTCATATATTTGAAATAATGTGACACAATGTCATATTCTTGTACTGATTGAAGTTATTATATAAAATCATCAAGGTATCCGATTACTAGAAAAAAAAAGTGTTTCTGAATGCGTTAGACGAGCCGTTGAGTGCCAAAATGAGTTAAAAGGAAGTGCAAGGGCCTAGATGTACAGTATTTTAAGTTTCTCCAGTATATATATTGCCTCATCCACGACCCAAAGGCTGGGAAATCAGATTAAAATCCTAGAAAGGTCTTCCACACAAAACCTAGGTCAATTCCATAATTTCTAGTCGATTTTGGGTGATTTCAAAAGGGTTTCCGCTCGCTTTTTGATCCATTAATCAACCCTACTCGTATTATATCATCAATTGATTAAGTTTTAAAGTAGGTTTTGTTCCTGTAGATTCGACCTAGAGGGTTGGTGTAAGGTCCTGTTGACTCTATAACATCAAGATTTGTATGTATCTAGGTGTGCGCAATCCACCTGAATCTGTTCTTAAGGCTTTTAATATAATCACACAGATTTATATGATAAGAACAGGAGATAATAAGAATTCCTTTGTTATCTCAGTCATATAATAAGAACAGGAATGAATTACAACCTATCAAGATGACTCTAATGACAATGAATAATATGGTGGACTTACGGACTGAGGTTTGCGCATACCTCAGCCTGCTGTGAATGAAATCTGTCTAGACTCTAATCATGGACTAAAACCCTAGACCTATAAAACATATATATAACTGACACATAATATAGGGGTTGGACTTGGGCTTCTAGGACGTATACTACACTATCATCTTATAGAGATTAGTGTAGTATAGATATCATCACATACAACTAATGTCACGTATATATCAGCCTCTTATAGCATCATCTTATAGACATAATCTCATAGAGATTAATGTAGTATAGACATCATCTCATACACAATGCAGTATAGATAATGTCTCATACCCAAATATGCAATGTAGTACAAGTGAAACTCATATAGCCCATTTCCTGAATTGCATTGCAGCGGACAATAATAGGTGCACAGACACTGCACCAATAGTTGGAGTTGTTTAAAGTTGATGTTTTCGGTTCAACACGACATTTTCGTGAGTAAAATCGTTAATTGAGATGATTAACTGTATCAAGATGCAAACTTTAATGATGTATCACTTTGATTAGATGTACTAAAGCCTATTCCAGGAGGTTAATTGGAACTTGATGTATTGAGTTTTTGATCAAAACGTTACCGATTTTACGTTTTTTGGGTGTTTTAAAGAGTGAATCATTGTTGTATTTGATTCAAGGATCAATTGATGTTTTCGAAAGCTTAATTGTGACCTAATGAGTGTGAATTTAATGGGTGCAAGTTGTGGTGGAGGTTTGGGATCTGTTTGGAAGGAGTTTGAGATGAAACGAAATCGAAGTTGCTGATCGAACCCCGATATGCAGCGCATAAGGATTCCATGTGGCGCATAATAATCTGCTCAAGGAACTCAATCATACTGTTATTGCTTTAATTCCAAAGGTTCAATACCCTACTAAAGTTTCTGAATATCGTCCTATTGCTTTATGTAATGTGCTTTTTAAGTGTCTTACGAAGATCTTGTTGAATAGAATGAAAAGTTGCTTGCATGAGTTGGTTAGTGCAAATCAATCAGCCTTTGTTCCGGGCAAAAGGATTACTGATAACATTCTTCTAACTCAAGAGCTGATGCATAACTACCATCTTGATAGAGATCCTGCATGGTGTGCTTTTAAAGTTGATATCCAGAAGGCTTATGATACGGTTGACTGGAGATTTCTTAGGAAAATACTTCTAGGCTTTGCATTTCACCCGCGCATGGTTTCTTGGATTATGGAGTGTGTTACGACCACAACTTTTTCGCTGAGTATTAATGGTGCCTTAAATGGTTATTTTCAGGGTAAAAGAGGACTTAGACAAGGAGACCCATTATCCCCATATCTTTTTACATTGGTAATGGAAGTGTTAATTTTAATCCTTCAAAGACAGATTCGGGACGATTTACCTTTCACAAAAATTGTGAAGAACAATAGATTATAAACCTTTGTTTTGCTGATTACCTTTTCCTTTTCATGCATGGAGATGTAGAATCGGCTGGCGTGCTTTCTAGGGCATTGGATGAATTCAAATTTGCCTCGGGATTAACTCCAAGCTTTGCAAAAAGTTCTGCATTTTTTTGTAATGTACTAAATCATGTCAAATTGGGAATTCTAAACGTTCTACCATTTGAGGAGGGTCGACTCCCTGTTAAATACTTGGGTGTGCCGTCGGTTTCTTCTAGACTTCGATATCGTGATTGTAAGGAACTGATTGAACGAGTTCAAATCCGAATTCAAAGTAGGAGGAACAGATTTTTGTCTTTTGAAGGCCGATTACAACTTATAACTTCGGTTATTTCTTCATTATATGTTTATTGGTCGGCTGAGTTTATTCTCCCTGTTCAAGTTACGCAAGAGATAGAAAGATTAATGAGAAACTTCCTTTGGAGCTCGGGTGATCAAGGAATGGGTAAATCTAAGGTTGCTTGGGAAGATATTTGTCTTCCTAAAGAAGAAGGTGGGATGGGTATTCGACGAATTGAACCTTTTAATGCTGCTCTTATTTCTACTCATATTTGGAATATTGTAGCTAAAAAAGATTCACTATGGGTACGTTGGATTCATTCGGACAAGTTAAGGGGTAAGACTTTATGGGAGCTGCCAATTCGGGGGTCTTTATCTTGGAGTTGGCGCAAAATCCTTCAGGGAAGCCTATTAATTCAAAAACATTTGTGGTTTGCTATTGGCAATGGGATTCCTGCTTGGTATGATTCATGGTGTCTAAATGGCCCAATTATTGATGTTTTATCTGTACGAACAATTACTAGCTCAGGTTTGGGTCTAAGAGATAAAGTCACTGATCTTGTACAAGATAATGCTTGGAGATGGCCATTGCATTGGAATGATATGTTTCATAGTATTCCAATTCCTGTTTTTAATCAGGATACACGTGATAAACTTTTATGGAAGGATAGAAATAGCATCCTCCAGGAGTTTTCGGTGCTTATTGCTTGGAAAGATTTAAGACCACGAAGTGATTATGTACCTTGGCATCATATTATTTGGTTTTCTCAAAATATCCCAAAGCATGCTTTTGTTTTGTGGCTAATTTTTAAGCGCAGATTGAAGACCCAAGATTTGATGGCGCATTGCAATTGGACAGGTGCTACAACGGCACTTTGCTGCCCACTACGCGAAAGTATACCTGATTCGCACAGCCATTTGCTCTTTGATTGTCTCTACTTAGCTCAAATTTGGAATTCTATCAAGTTGAAGGGTGAATTATCAAATACCTCTTCTGATTGGGGATCGATTATTAGTGTACTGATGCCTATGACAAGCAAGAACTCGATCAAGAGTGTGGTGGCAAAATTAATTTTGGCAGCCACTACTTATTTCATTTGGCAAGAAAGGAATTCAAGGCTTTTTCGTCAACAAAAGAGGACTACTGATCAGCTATTGGGAGAGATCACCAACACTATTCGTCTAAAGCTCCTAACCTCTAGATTCAAGAAAACAAGACGGGTAGAAAGGTTTCTCACTGCTTGGGACCTGCCTTTCTCTCTTATTAGACATTAGTTCTTGATTTACTTGTTCCTAGTTGTTATGCATTGTAATAGCTAGGTGGGTTTGTTTTAGTTTGCATTGTATGCAATGGATATTAAGTCAATTGGCAGACATGTTGCTTGTTTTTATTGGTGATGATTAATACAAGTTAACAGGGGTTACGGCGTTTTACCGAAAAAAATAAAGTGCGTCTGGAACTTTCTGACTTCTATTATGCGGCGTTTGAATGGGGTATACGACACATATTTAGGTCTGGTTATCATTTAGGCTTTGTTTTAGTGCTCATTTGACCCTTAGACCTCAAGTATAAGTTATCTTGATGTTTAGGGACCTTGGAGAATTTCTTTAAGGTCCTTTTTATGTTACATGTCGCTTGTATGTGTGTGATAGGTAGTCAGGAACTCGAACAAGATACTTTAAAGTTGCTTATTGATCTTTGTACTCGTCATCAGGTAAGATACATGACTTTTCTCACGCTAGAGGCACAACAAAACGCGATTTTCTATAACTAACCTCTTAATCGGATTATCTTATATGTGCGGGGTTTTCCAGGTTATGCGAGAGGTTATATGGGAATATATGTATGTTGAAATGACTTATGTTGATATGATGACGTTTAAAGTAGAAGTGTATATGTGCATATGAAGTATGATGCTTATAATGACGTTGTTATTATGTGTTTAAGATATGTGTTGTTGATAATGTCGTTACACCTTTCTGTTGATATGTAATGACTTGTTGGTGACACTTAAGTATGATATATCCAGTTCACTAGATACACGTAAGTAATGCTATGAGTAATGCACGTTAGTGAGATTACAAGTTGAAGTAGATGTGACGTTGATTAGGTAATGAAAATACCTAAAGTTAAAATAAAGTGTGAAATGTAGGAAATCATTCTAGCCTTAGTGTTAGCGCATAAAAAGTAAAGTAAAGATGTTGATAAGTGAGCTTAGGTGAAAGTGTAGCCTAAGTTAATAAAGATAAGAAGAATCGAGCATAATTTCTGTAAAGCTTAACCCGTTCTAGTTGAAAAACTAGTGTGTACGTGGTCGCTTGAGTGGCTCCTTGCAGCATAGTCGTTGATCTAGTATTTCTGGTTGGAGTGACTAACCATCATGACGGGATACAATAAGTGGTCGCTTGAGTGTTTTCTTGCATCATAGTTGTTGATCTAATATTCCCGGGTGGAGTGAGTAACCACCAGTGTTAAAAACGTAACGGGATGCTTAAAGGTGATTAAAGTTGATAAGTTGATTCGTTGATTAAAGTGGATCAAAGTTGATAAGATGATAAGTTGATTAACTTGCTTACGTTGATTAAGTTGCATATAAGTATGATTTATCGTTGATAGTCATAGATAGGAGTATGTACTCTACTCTAGTTAGTATGTATACGTGGGATATGTTTCGTGTGTTATGCTAAGTTATGAGATATTGATTATGATAAAAGTATATGATGATATGATGAGATGTTGACTAAGTTGTAAGATATGTTGATATGTTAAGAGATGTTCATTAAGTTGAAAGATATGTTGATATGTTAAGAGATGTTCATTAAGTTGTATGTACTCGTTGATGTGATATGAAATGTGATGGAATGTGGAAAAAAGAGAAGTATGGGTTGATCTATGATAATTGTGGATGAAGTGTAATGTGATCATGTTTTAATAAGTAAAATATGAAGAACTTTTATAAAAGTAAAATGAAGAACATTTTCTCAAATTGTGTGTATCTTACTTAGCTAATTTATTAGTTAACACTTGTTTTTATGAAAATGTTGTGTCCTTCAGGATAAGCAGGTTTGAGCTAGAGAAAGGTTTAGCTCGTGAGATGGGAAGATACAATAAAGAAGGATAGCATAGGTTGTTGAATGCTTAGACTTCCCATAGCCTATGTTTCGGCTACATTATGGACGTTTATGATACATGTAATAATAAATGGCATTTATGTTGGTGCCATGACTTGGATTTCATTTATATTTTTTTGATGATGCTATTAGTAACACCATTTATGAAAGGTACCAACCATTTCGGTTGGGGCGGTTTTTTAAAGTGATCTATTTCTGCTACGTTTTAAACACCATTTGGCAAAAGTTTTTGAAAATCCAGGTTTTAAAATGACGGGTGTTACATGGTGGTATCAGAGTAATGGTTTAAGTGAACCAAAGACCGACAAAAAGCCATAGGTTTTGGACTTAAACCGATAAGGACTCAATAGGCTTAAGTAGTAATGCTTTAGCTTTATGATGAAATGCCTTTAAGACGGGTTGGGATAAGTGTGAGAGTAGGACTAAGGCTTAATATGTTTTTGTTGTTGTTATGTATGATTATGTTGGTTTGCCTTATTCCTTCACTTTTCTCGCTTTCTCCGTCGATAAATGTACTTGTTGCTTTGATAGACGATCTCCTAAGGTAATGTGTCAATTCCCCAGTCAGAATTTGACAAGTATGTATAGTTGATTTATGTGCGATGTGTGGTCAAAGAATTTTCAATTACGCCTTAGTAAGTTGAGCTTGAAGCTGAAGTGTCATGCGAGATGGAATTCGTTGAATTGACTCCAACCCACCGGTTAGAGACAAGGACCATAAAGGAAAAAAAGGTATGAGATTTCATGTATGTAAAGGAAATTGTAGAGTTTCACTATGAGAAAGTGGATGCACGAGTTGACGAAAAGAAGTTTGCGTTAAAAGGATGAATGATGTAAGTTCTTTGGGTCTTATTCTTCTATCGAACCCAGATTGACTTAAGGATATATCGAGGTGCAGAATTCCTCGAGATAAATCACGGTTTTTATATCCACTTTTTATGATATATATATATAGGGGTGAGTTATTTAGAAGATAGAAACTTTAACATCTTCAAGAATTACTAAAAACCCTAGTTCTCTCCTTCACTCATGGCGATTTCCTTTCTTATTTCAAATCCTAAATTGATCTGATCTCCTTGTAAATAAGTCCCTCTCATGAATCTTAAATCCGTTAGGGTTTGAGTTCGTTGAAGTGCAAATTTGAGGTGGATCTTTTCTTTTTAGGGTTTCTTTCTTTTTCCTTCAATCGCAAACTCTAGTTCTGGTTTCAACTCTTACTAAGTATGAAGGTTCTGATCGCGGCTAACAAGTTTAGTTCAAATAGATCGCTTGAAGTTTTTTAATTGATAAAGATTTTGTTGCTAGAATTTAGGGTTTTCGGGTGTCTAGGGTTTATTTTTCTGGTTTTTTCTTGCTTTTCACGTAGTCATTTGTTTCGGTTCTCTTGTTTCATTTGTCTGTATGGTTAGTTAGTTATGGAGGGATTTGTCCAACAAAGTCTACCAACACTGTGGAGGTGGGCTAGCGGGTAAGATAAAGAAAATTGATGGGAAAACCCATGCACCTATACGATCGATCTTAGAAAACCCTAAAAAGGGTTCTGCTGATAAAATGCATGGGACGGGTTCCGGTAATAGGATCCTCAATAATGATGTTCGAGTTAAGGATGTTGATGTTGAGGATGGTTCGGCTACCACTGGTGATTCTCATGATGCTGAAGATGCTAAAAGCGTTGATGTGCAATATTTTCAACCGGAAATCTTTACTGCAGAAAATCAGCCATCTCTGGAGGTGGATGAAAAGGCTGAGCAAACACAAGCTGATATTAAATCCAAGGCAGTATCTTTTGTGGCAGGTGACAGTTCGAGTAAGGCAAACAACAAAGTAAAAAAGGGTAAAGATCAGGTTGATGTAAATGCAAAGCTTATGTCGTATGCTTCTAAAGTTCAATTGCAGCAACAAACTCAATGTAAGGTTAATATTCGCAAACTTGAATCCATGGAACAAGTAGAGGATGCTGATGTGTTGTTACCGGTTGTATCTATTAAGGAGGTATGTAGTCGGTTTGATTATACATTATATGGATATTTCCTGGGAAAACGAATTTGCCTTTCCAGTAGTTGAAAATTTTGTAAAGAATGCCTGGATTAAACATGGTTTAAAACAAGTTATGATTAATGCCAATGGGTTTTTCTTTTTCAACATTCACTCACAGGAGGGAATGGATTATGTTTTGGAGAATGGTCCTTGGATTGTTCGAAATGCACCAATCTTGTTGAATGTATGGTCGCCTAATTTCAATCTCACAAAAGCAGATATCACTAAGGTGCCGGTTTGGGTTAAGTATGTTATTATCTAAATTTGGTGAACCTAAACAGCTAGATTCTTATACGACTACTATGTGTATTGAATCTTGGGGTAGGAATAGTTTTGCGAGAGCTCTTGTAGAGTTGGATGCTAACATGGAATTTAAGGACCAGATTGTTGTTGCTATCCCGAATCTGGATGGGGCTGGATATACCAAGGAAAAGATAAGAGTTGAGTATGAATGGAAGCCCCCAAGATGTTCAGTTTGTTGTGTGTTTGGCCATAATAACTCACAATGTCCTAAATCTATTAAAGAAATCCCAAAAGAAGCTGCCAAGGTAGATAGTTATGGTTTCCAAATGGTTCAAGGAAGAAAGAAAGCTTCTAAGCAAGGATTTCAGATAGGGAAACAGAAAAAGAAGGCTAACTTTGTGTATAGACCAGTCACAAAGCCTAAGGAAAATACTACTGATGCGAGTACTTCAAAAACTCCGGTAACCACTAGAAATTCTTATGAGCTGTTGAATGAGTATGGGTAAGGTGCAAATGAGCCGATTTTGACTGAAGTTAGTAAACGTACATGCAATGAAGCACCAACGGTTTCTACTAATGCAGATGATTCTGATGAGGATGAGGTTGAAAATATATATAACGAATCAGATTTTCTCCATGAAAGTAGTAGTGAACCAAACAAATTTTCAGAGGGGGCAAGGACTCCCGATGTTGTGGGTTCTAATTTGCATCATGGAATATAAGGGGGTTGAACCGCCCTCTAAAACAAATGGAGGTTTGACATGTAGTAAAGAAAAATCATTTGAGTGTGTGTGATATTATGGAGTCACATGTAGACATTAGTAGGGTTTATGATGTTTGTAAGAAGATTTGGAGGTCTTGGAATTGGACATCGAATGGAGTTCTATGTACTAAGGGAACGAGAATTATTCTTGGTTGGGATACAGACTTGGTTGACTTAATGGTTATTTCGCAAATTGATCAAGTCATACATGCCCAAGTTACATTCAAGGTAGATCGTAAATCTCTATTGTGCTCTTTTGTTTATGCTAATAATTACTATAAAAGGCGTAGAGAGTTATGGCATGAATTGTGTAAATTTAAGGTTTTACTCATGATAAACCTTGGATTTTACTTGGAGATTTTTACTCTTCTTTAAATCTGGAAGACAACTTGTTGGGGTCTTCAACAATCAGTATAGGTATGAGGGATTTCAAAGAATGCGTAGATATAATTGAAGTGGTAGATATTAATAGGTCGGGCTTACACTTCACTTGGAATCAGAAACCGAAAAGAGGGATAGGTGTCTTTAAAAAGATAGATCGTATAATGGGTAACATGAAATTTGTGGATGAGTTCCTAGCTGTTGTCGCTCTTTTTCAGCCTTATAGAGTGTCAAATCATTTGCCTTGCGTGTTGAAACTTCCATCAATAACAAGAATGAGACCGAAGCCTTTTAAGTTTGCAAATTTTCTTGTACATAAACAGGGTATTTTAGAAGCAGTAGAGTGTGATTGGGCAGAGGTTAAGAAATTGAAGAAGTTAAAAATTCCTATGCGTAAGCTTCTTCTTAAACAAGGTAATTTACATGCCCATGTTGATAGCTTGTGAAAAGAGTTGGATGATATTCAGATTGACATAGATTTTGACCCATTGAACAATACTTTGCAAGATAAAGAAGCTAAACTCCTGAATGATTTCGAAGAAGTGCAGCTTGATGAAGAGAGGTTTCTCAAACAAAAATCAAAAGTAGAGTGGCTGGATGTGGGAGATGCTAACTCAGCGTTTTTCATAGGTCTTTAAAATGTAAAAATCATAGGTCACGGATTGATTTTATCAAAGATATGCAGGGAGTATTTCATGAAGGTGGGGCTTCCCAAACCGCTTTGGTTGATCATTATACGAATTTTTTGGGTAAAAGGGGCACAACCACACTTACTCCTAATTTGTTTCAAAATTTGTTGAATCATACAAAAGCTTTGGATATGGTTAAGCATGTCACAGATGATGAATTTAAACACGCAATGTTTGAAATAGGAGAGAATAAAGCTCCAGGGCCTGATGGTTACACATTTGCTTTCTTTAAAATGTGTGGCAGATTGTTGGTCGTGATGTTTGTTTGGTGATTCATGAATTCTTTCGCAATGGGCAGATACTTCAACAAATCAATCACACTATCATTATCTTGATCCCTAAGGTTACTACCCCTTCTTCTATTAACGATTATAGGCCTATTTCTTGTTGTAATACACTTTATAAATGTATTAGCAAGATTGTTACTAATAGAATTAAGGAAGGGCTACATGATATTGTTAGCATCAATCAATCTGCATGTGTGCCGGGGAGAAGGATTTTGGATAATATCTTACTCACTCAGGAATTAATGCACAATTATCATAGGAATCTTGGGCCTCCAAGATGTGCTTTTAAGATTGATATCCAAAAAGCCTGTGATATAGTTGATTGGGAGTTTTTAAGAGCTATTTTAATTGGGTTTGGGTTCCACTACACTATGATCAAATGGATTATGTTATGTGTTTCTATTGCCTTGTTCTCATTGTGCATAAATAGTAATCTACATGGATACTTTAAGGGTGCGAGAGGATTAAGACAGGGGGATCCATTGTCCCCATACTTGTTCACTTTGGTTATGGAGATACTAACGCTGATTCTTAATAGATCAGTATCGGTTGTATCCAATTTCAGGTTTCATAACAAGTATGAGAATGAGAGGATTATTAACTTGTGTTTTGCAGATGACCTATTTATCTTCTCACAGGGGGAGACCAGATCAGCTCAAGTTATTATGGATTCTATTAACGAGTTTAGAAACATGTCTAGTCTTGTTCCAAGCTTGCCCAAAAGCACAGCGTTTTTCTACAATGTTACCGACTCAGTTAAGAATTCCATTCTTATTATATTACCGTTTGAAGAAGGGAGTTTACTAGTTAGATATCTTAGTGTTCCACTTATTACTACTAGACTACTGCATAAAGATTGTATGGTACTTATTGAACTCATGGAGAAAAGGATTACTGATTGGCGCAACAAGTACTTATCTTTTGCAGGACGAGTCCAACTAGTAAGTTCTGTTCTCTCATCTTTGCATGTATATTGGTCATCAGTTCTTATTCCGAAGAGTATTATCGCTAACCTTGAACTCAAAATGAGAAAGTTTTTATGGAATCATGGTGACATGGTGAGAGGTAAAACCAAAGTAGCATGGAAAGACCTATGCCTTCCGAAGGCAGAAGGTGGATTAAGGATAAGGCGAATTGCTGATTTCAATAAGGCACTTATGGTAAACCATATTTGGAATTTGCTTACTCATAGAGAATCACTATGGGTTAAGCGGATTCACTCGTATAGATTGAAAAACGCAATTTCTGGGCTGCTCCTATGAATCAGAACTGTAGTTGGGGATGGGGGAAAATATTGCAACTCCGTGACTTGATTAGACCCCATATATGGACACGACTTGGTGATGGGAAGAGTACATCAGTTTGGTTTGATAAATGGGTTGTTGAATGTCCTCTTAGTCATTTTATATCACCCAAAGATATTTTTCGTGCAGGCTATACTCTACACAGCACGGTTTCGGATTTACTAAGTGAAGGAGTACGGAAATGGCCTGTTGCTTGGTTAGATTTGTTTCCTGTCTTAATTAGCATTCCTGATCATCAACTCTCACTGGGTGCTAAGGATGCTTTAGTTTAGAAAGATGGGGATGGGCTCAATCCGTAATTTGCAAGTATAGTGTGGAATTCATTGCGAAACAAATAGGATGAAGTTGCTTGGCATCGTGCAGTTTGGTTTACAAAAATGATTCCAAGGCATTCTTGTTTGATGTGGCTGATTATGCGGCGCAAATTGAGAACTCAGGATCGTATTATGAAATGGTCGTCTGGAGGCAACATGAATTTTAACCTTGTTTGCTGTTTTTTATTCAAGCAAGGCCCTGATCACATAACCATTTATTTTTTGAGTGTTCTTTTTCTTCTCAGGTTTGGCTCTAATTGGGAAGATATTGTGGATTGGTTGATTAGTCGATAAAAGTCAAATTCGGCTAAGAGTGTTATTGGAAAACTTCTTGTTGCTGCTACAACTTATTTTATCTGGCAAGAGAGGAACAATAGATTATTTTCAAATGATGTTAGAACCGTGGAGCAGATACAGGATGTTGTGGCTACCACAGTTCGATTGAAGCTGGTTACACTACTTTTCAAGAATGCTCTACAGGTCGTACGCTTCACTGAAGCTTGGAATTTGCCACGAAACCTAGTGATTTTTGATCATAAATGGCGCTGAAGACATAGCTTAAACTTTGTTTTATTTAGAATTGTTAACTAGTGTGCTTTCATTGTTCTTCTTTGATTGCTGGTTTCTTTTGTTTACATATGCATGGCATGTCATGCATATGAACTAGTATGGTATCAGAGCAACCCTTGGGATTGTTAGGAGTGTGTGGCGCACTTGCATAACTCAACGAGGCCGTTGAGGAGGTGTGAAAGCATACATCGCTAACATACGAGGGTGATCTTGGCTATAAGTGAAATCATTGGTCTTACATAACACAACGCGTTTTGGTCGTATTAGCTATGGATGAGAGGAAAAACTCCATAGTTAAGCATGCTCGGGTGGCAGCAATGCCAAATGGGTGACCCTTCTGGGAAGTTTGTCCGAGCAACCAGAAACAAAGCCGTGAGCCTGCGGGCAAAGCGGACAATATTGTGTTGTGATAAGGCGGGGTGTTACAAGTAAGCATACATCGCTGACATACACGGGTGATCCTGTCTATAAGTAATATCATTGGTATTACATAACACAACGCGTTTTGGGCTTATTGGCCGTTGATGAGAGGAGAACTCCACAGTTAAACGTCTATAAGTAATATCATTGGCTGTTGTGGTAAGGCGGGGTGTTACACACCCATCATTGCACTAAGTCTGGGTGACTCATGGGTGCCCGATGTACCTTCGCCAGCTCTCTTTCTCCTCTTGAGTGGTTGACGTGAACTATCTTCTTCTTCTGCCTCCTCGGGCTGGAAATCTACATCAGCCTTCAGTTCCCTGATGTGCAAAATCGAGCTTTAAATTTATAAAACTAAAACTACCCAAAAACTCACTACTACGCACTCACGGGCAGTGGACCCGATCGTTTGTAATATAGTTAAGAGATAAGTCTGAGTTCGTTCTCAGGGATTGGAAATGACTAGTTGCTTATGAGATGGTTTGGAAAACCGGTGTTGCTTCGAAAATCCTCTTGACAAATAAAGTAAATGGGTTTGCAAAATAATTGCATAAATTTAAAAGAACACTTCAAACAATATAATTAAAAGTCATCCCCACCTTGACTTCCCTCGACTTCAAATGTAATTGCATTTAATGAAGAACAAATTCTCTAGAGTTTAAAGATAATCGTGACAAGATTAAGCTACTCACGTGGTACAAACCAACCGTGAACAAATTATCGAATCACCTAACTACTAGTCGAATTACCCAAGCCGGTACCACCAAAACTAAGACAATTCTTCTAAAAATCAGTTTTATTGACTATCAAATTATCAATTGAACCTATGTGACAATAGCGTGGTACCACCAACTGATATCAATCACGCTGACAAAATTAATCTTTTCTTAAAATGATATTCACTATCATACCATGAACTAGTGATAATTACTTATAGACAAGTAACCGTTTTAAAATCACATGCACATTCAACTGGTACCACCAATGAAGAATCATATGCAACCAATATCAAAATTAATTAATGAAAAGAGTTAACATTATCAAGATCACAGAACAACGATAATTAAACAAAACCCTTTTTAATTAAAAAAATAATAATGCAATCACATTATCCGTCTAGTTTCATCAAGGTGGATGATTAAACGTTTAGCCACTCATGATCAATTTACAATAATAAATAAAATAGAAGAGAAACATGATGTACCAATCGTTTGAAGAAAACAAAAAATGCAAGACAATAAGTAGATACGATCTAGATGGGTGCCCGTAAATCTTCAACGAATCCGCCTAAGAAATAATCTTCATTGGAGGAAGAAGAACCCTTGTAGAACAGCTCCCAGAAAGATTTTTGATAGCTAATTTTCGACCTAGGGTTTCCTATTTATACTCTTCCAAAATCTGATGCGGAAACATGGCAAGTCTGATTAACCCGTGCACCCACTGCGGCGCAGTGGGGTTGAGACTTCCCTCACTGCGGCGCAGTGAGGTATTATTTGACTTTGACTTCGGCTGACTGCGGCGCAGTGGCTTGTGTGACCATCACTGTGGCGCAATATGAATCCACGACCTCCTTTCTTCCTTTCTTGACTGCGGCGTAGTCATTCACTTACGACCCCCACTGCGGCCCAGTGGGGCAATCTTCATTTGTTTCCGAGGATATTGGCCGCGGCGCAGTGGGCTACGTGCATCCCCACTGCGGCGCAGTCATTGCTTGTACAGAACCATCTAATTTAGATCTTGATTACTTGCCAAACTCCGTCGTTTCTTCCACTCAAATCAACTCTCATCATCATAACGTACTTCCTGGCCAATAATCATCCGAAAATGTACCAAATGAACGCGTATCCTGTTTAGAGCCTGTAAACACTAACAAACACCATAAACGCGCCAAATGCATACAAAAACGACTTAAAACATATAGTAAAATGGCCAATAACGATGTGGGTAATGGGTATAAATTAGTCACATCAAATCCCCCCACACTTGAGCATTGCTTGTCCTCAAGCAAATCTAGAATTTAAGACAAAGTAATCCTTGATAATCAAACTATCAAACATGTGACAAGTATCAAAAAGAAGCAACACCAAGCATGTCAAATGATAGAAAACGGGTGAAGCAGTTTTAATCTTAAATGAAAACTCAAAATGTTTGACAATACCTGAATAATCCGCAAGCCACGATAATCAACTAAGCCTAAATGAAAACAAACGATCCTATCAATATCATTCTACTCCAACAAACTTATTTTCGGGGTTGAATATATGAAGAATCACTCATAGCTCAGTCGTGATGTATACTCTTTTACCATAGGCTTGAACCAGGATCGTCACTCCACCATTAAGGCACAAGGATCAAGTACATCATCAAAATAGGCATTAAGGGTGGTTGTTTAGTTAAACTATGTATAAGGAATATGTGCAATAGGATATGGGAAATTTATTGGTTGAAAGTGAAAGGGAAGAGTTTATAGTATGAGTTATATTGAATATTAACAAATTAGTCTAATCACCCTATACCATTGATTGCCAACAAACCACTAACCCATAAGATGTTATCCGGAGAACACCTCCAAAGTACCAAGTAAGCCCGACACCATTGTGGTGTATCAACTTCAAACAACTTATAATCAACCAAATCTTCCAAAATTAATGATACAACAACTTCCTAGACATTTAAAGTTGAGAAATACCTATTAGTATCCCAAGTTCTTTCTTTTCTTTTTTCTTTTTTTTTTTTATTTCTGTTTTTCAATTCTATTTATTAATTTTGAACCATTTTTACTCTACTAGTAGATACCCTCTTACAATGATAAACATGCCTATAACACTTCACTTTCTTTGTTTGAACAATCCAAGTCAATCTTCAATAACTTAACCCATTAACATATTCTCATAGACAAGAATATTCCACAAATCAACCCATTGAAACTCTCCCAAACCATCCAAACAAACCAATGACAATCAATGGCCCCCCAGATTAGACTAACGGTATAATTAGGTAAAGTTTACATGAATAAGTGGATTTATACAAATGAAAGGTAAGTTATAGTGATGTATATGTGTATATATTGCTAAGGTATAAAAGAAAGGAAAATTGTGTGAATATAGACAAGTATATATATAAGGTTGTATACTAGGGATATGGATATACAAAAGAAAAATGAAAAGAAGGAAATAAAAAGTATGGTCAAACCTAAATATCAATTCGTCATCCAATGTACTCGTCACAATCACCAGGCCAAGTTCTAGAATTAACACATCACCGGTTATACTCTTATCAAGAAAAGAACCCGGAAATGGCTTAGAAATACCTCAAACACGCACATCTTAGTGTAGGGCATCAAAATGAAAACCCTTACTCCTGAATAAATCCAAGAGCCTTAGAGAGGGACGTATTTACGAAGCAAACAAACCAAAACCGTCACCTGACACACTATATATGAAATGATGAAATCTCACAATTGGGTGTTTTGGATATATATGAGTATGCAAGTAATGTTATCAATCCCGAAGGACTAGCCAAATAACCGTTCAGGACACACTTCGCCAATAAAAGCACATACCGGAATGAAGACACATTTTGTTTTGAAACCAGTTATCGACCCCGTGTCACAAACGGCACTTCCGAAACAGGAAGGATACTTTGGTTGACGGGATAAACAACTTGTGCCAAAACAGAAGGTGCGAGAGTTGTGTGTGCATCAAACATAGCAATACAAATATGGCGCTGAACTTACTGCCAACATACGCACACCATCACACAATCAACACATTGATGCCATAGAATAGATGAGAAGAGAATCCAAGGGGTTCCCCCCACACTTGAGTTGCGCTATAGCCATCGAATGTAATAACCTGCTCAAATTCCATCAAAGCAACCCAAAATAGATCAAAGCAATACGTATACCTACTTGTTCATGCAACAACTAAAAGAAAAAGAAAAAGAAACAAAGACAATGTTTCATCACCCCGTAGGGTGGATACCAACACAAATAAAGAAAGAAAATAAGAAATAATGTATCAAAGTACAGTCATCCATGTATCAGAATGAGCAACTATCAATCAGCATATTACCACATCCCACGATACCGGATGGAAGTCATCCTCATCATCACTGCTGCTGCCCATGATAACCATACGGAGCACCGGGTGGGCCAAACAAATCATCCACCCAGCTGGTAGCCTGCTCTGGTGTGCCTCCTGAACCTGAATTGCAATAGCCGTCACCCGGCTGATCATGCCCCTGTCCAGAACCTCCAGCGGCAAATCCTCCTGAGCCTCCAGCAAAATCAGCAAATCTAGAGCTGGCACCTGCAAAGAAACTAGGAATGGAGGAAGAAATCCCAGCATCACCACCTGTATATCGACCAAACTGAACTGGCCCTCGGGGAGATCCTCCCAAGTCATGGGGCCGTGGGGACATCTGAGATGGCGTGAAGAAGTAAGAACCGCCATCCTGTCGATACGGTGGAACACGGATAGGTGGAGGGCTGAAAGGTGGAATCAGGTCAGGCCGTACAAACTTGGTCCCCGTATACTGGGCCTGCTACATCGGCTGGTAGTAATCAAGAGTGTAGTTAGTATGGACCTGCTGCGACCCTAACCAAGTCACCTCCTGATCCATACGCCGCTGATAGTCATCAAAAGCCTGGCGGCTGGCCTGCTGCCCCTCGTAGATCTGCTGGAGTTGGGTGCTCAACGGGGTCAAGTCTATACCAGTGGGAGCCCGCCTCCTAGGTTGCTCCTGTGGAGCATCCCTCATCTCAACATCCTCAGCTCCCTCCACAACAGGAGGCGGTGCAATAAGCCCAATGTCATCCAGCAGTCTAGAGTTCTCCGTTTGCGTCATCTTCTTCACAATCTTGGCCCTAACCAACTCGGCCTCAGTCAATGTCTCCTGAAAAATAGGGGGAGAAAGATCGGTTTGGCACTCATCCGTATCAAAAATGCCCATGCGCCGATAAATCATCGTCACAAAGTGCCCCAATACCAACTCCGAGTCGAACACATCCTATCCAAAACAACAACGGGGGCCAAAGCAAACCTCCTAGGCGCCCCCTCAGCAAACAACTTCATCAACCAGAGATCAGTCTGGTACGCTTTGTCCCAGTGAGTGGACCGCTGTACCAGAAATGTGACAATCATACGATGGAGCATCCTCAACCGCACACTCCTGATCTTGGAAACACTACCCGACCCCCCAGACGGCCAAGCTTCACCACCAGTAATCCGAGTCCAATATTGAGGAATGGACTCACCATCAAAAGCCTGCTTAACATATAAGCCCTGCCTCAACAAACTCCTAAACTCGCTGCTCTTTAACTGGTCCAGAGTGTACATGCCAGTACAATAGCCAAACTGGGCTATAGAAATCTTTCTCGCAACACCCCCACAGTGGAAGGTCACACAACGCTCCTCAAAAACCAGAAACCATATTAAAAACGAAGAAAATCTACGCAGGAAAGTGCCCCATTGCGGCGCAGTGGGCATCAACACCTCCTCACTGCAGCGTAGTGAGGCTAAGTCAAAACTTGGTCAAGGATTACCATTGCGGCGTAGTGGTCTGAAGCTACCCTCACTGCGGCGCAGTGGGGTTCTAAACATGTGCGGGTCACAAGACATTGGACTGTGGCGCAGTGGATCAAACCCACCACCACTGTGGCGCAGTCTCTTGAAGTCCTGGGCAAGTTCTTGATGTTCATCACGAATTTCCAGAAAAAGGGGTACATTAATCCAACTAAATAGCAATCACTACAAATTCTTCCATTAACCCCCCCCCCCCCCCCACACACACACACTTGTTGATCAAAAAGCCCCAATTTTTTTTCAAAACCCTAGGTTTGATTTAGACTCAAATCCGGATGAACAAGTGTAAGATTCGTGAAATTGAACACTACATTATCATCTATACCCCTCAATTGACAAAACCCACCAACAAATTTAACAATTACACCCTAAAAATCAAGAAACCAAATTTGCAAGATTAAAAGGAAAATAAACAAGAAAAAACTTACATTCTTTCCCAAGGTAGTGATTGAGAGATGAAAAGCTAAAAGAATAGAGAAAGAAAAGTGCAAGATGTTGGTGGATTAGAGGGTAATTTCTGGACTCAAATATGTTCTTGGAGGGGAGTTCGTTTTTTGCCTCTTAGAGAAAGAAGATAAGAAGTTTTTGAATGTTGAATATGTGGTGAAAACCTTACCCTCTTTCCTTTTTTACTTTAAACACCCGATCCCCTTTGACCAGTCAACACGCCCACTGTGACGCAGTGGGCTCCTCACACCTCCACTGCGGCGCAGTGGGGTGATGGTCAATATAGGCCGTGGAAATGGACTGCGGCGCAGTCGGTGTTACCACCCCCACTGAGGCGCAGTGGGGAACTATTCTAGAATTATTTTTTTTTTCGGTTTTAAACACAACTTACCTCCAACCGCTTCTCACCACATTCGGACGCCTACACATGTTTAATCACAAAAGGACCTATCCACCTAGAAGTTAACTTTGGTTGTCTAATTTTAAATTTCGATAAAAATAGCAAGAATTTTGCTCCAACCTTGAACTCCTTTATACGGATCCTTTTATCAAGGTAAACTTTGGTTTTCTCTTTATAAAGTCTTGAGTTTTCATATGCACCTAATCTAAGCTCATCGAGCTCATGAAGTTGCAATAACCTAAGTTCACTGGCCTCCATCATGTCTAGGTTCAAATTTCTCAATGCCCAATAGGCCTTATGCTCTAATTCAATCTGTAAATGACAAGTCTTACCATAGAGCAACTTGTATGGCGTAGTGCCAATAGGCGTCTTAAAGGCGGTCCTAAATGCCCACCAGGCATCATCTAACTTTTTCGACCAAACCTTAGGGTTATCCCCGACTGTTTTCTCTAGAATTCTTTTCAATGCCCTATTGGTGTTTTCCACTTGACCACTGGTCTGTGGGTGATAAGAAGTTGAAAAATAATGACAAACACCATACTTCTTAAGAACCTTATCTAGTTGATGATTAGCAAAATGTGTTCCACGATCACTAATTAAGGCTCTAGGGCAACCAAACCTACTAAACAAATGTTTCAAAAACTCAATGACTACCCTCGCGTCGTTTGTAGGCAAAGCCTTGGCTTCGGCCCACTTAGACACGTAGTCAACAGCAACTAAAATATACTAAAACTTGTTAGACGGTGGGAATGGTCCCATGAAGTCTATGCCCCAAATATCGAAAAGTTCACATACCTGAATTCCTTGCTGTGGCATTTCATCCCGTCTTGTGTTGCTTCCTTGTCGTTGGCAAGTGTCACAGGTTTTGACCAACGTTTGAGCCTCTTTGAAAATTGTAGGCCAATAGAAACCTGCATCAACAACCTTCTTACCTGTAACCAATGGACCATAGTGACCTCCGGTTGGCCTGTAATGGCAAACATCCAATATCTCCCTAGTTTCAGCTCTTGCGACACATCTTCTTACCATACCATATGCACAAATACGAAATAGATATGGGTTATCCCAGAAATAGTGCTTAGCATCCGATATGAGCTTCTTCTTCTGTTGACCCGAGAATTCATTTGGTATTTCACCTGCAACCAAATAATTAGCAATGTCAGCAAACCAAGGACCTTCATCAGAGTTAGAAATGACATTTAAATATTCATCAGGGAAGTTATCCTTAATCTCCCCATCTTGAAGCTCCTCCCGGTTTGGGTCCTCTAACCGGCTCAAGTGATCAGCTGCTAAGTTCTCGACACCTTTCTTATCTTTGATTTCAATATCAAATTCTTGCAACAACAAAAACCATCGGATAAGTCTAGGCTTTGCATCTTGCTTAGAAAACAAATACTTCAAAGCAGAATGGTCAGTGAAAACAACAGTTTTACTTAGTACTAGATATGACCTAAACTTATCAAATGCAAAGACTACCGTAAGCAACTCCTTCTCTATAGTAGTGTAATTTTGTTGGGCGGGATTCAAGGTTTTACTAGCATAGTAAATTGGCTTGAAATGCTTATCATCCCTTTGCCCAAGCACGGCTCCAACAACATAGTCACTTGCATCACACATCAGCTCAAAAGGTAAATTCCAATCCGGTCCAACCATACTGGGAGAATTAGTCAACTTCTCCTTCAATACCTGAAAAGCACTTAAACAAGATTCATCAAAAACAAAAGGGACGTCCTTCTCCAGCAAGTGGGTCATCGGACGAGTAATCTTAGAGAAAGCCTTAGTGAATCTCTGGTAGAAACCGGCATGGCCAAGGAAACTACGTACCCCTTTCACATTGGAAGGCGGGGGTAACTTAGCTATTACATCAATTTTGGCCCTATCAACTTCTATCCCAGCCCTAGACACCTTATGACCTAGAACAATCCCCTCGGTCACCATGAAGTGACACTTCTCCCAATTCAAAACTAGACGAGCCCTTTCACACCTAGTCAGCATCTTATCTAGATTATGCAGGCAAGACCTAAAAGAATCCCCGAATACCGAGAAATCATCCATGAAAACCTCAGTTTTCAAGCATGTCCTGGAAAATAGCTATCATGCACCTTTGGAAGGTGCCCGGGGCATTACACAAGCCAAAAGGCATTCGCCAGTAGGCGAAAGTACCAAATGGACATGTAAAAGTGGTCTTTTCTTGGTCTTTCGGGTCGATGGGTATTTGGAAGTACCCGGAGAACCCATCCAAGAAACAAAAATATTCATTACCTGCAAGTCTTTCCAACATTTGATCAATAAATGGAAGGGGAAAATGATCCTTACGGGTGGCATCTTTCAACTTACAGTAATCTATGCAAACCCGCCAACCCGTGACAGTCCTAGTGGCCAAAAGTTCATTGTTTTCATTTTCAGTTACCGTCATGCCCCCCTTTTTGGGAACACAGTGGACGGGACTTACCCAAGAACTATCGGCAATCGGGAAAATCTCTGCATCTAACAGTTTAATCACTTCTTTCTTAACTACCTCTTTCATATTTGGATTAGGCTTCCTTTGTCTCTGGACAACGGGCTTAAGATCATCAACAAAATCTATCTTATGCATGCAAAAATCAGGACTAATACCTGGAATATCGGTGGTCTTCCAAGCAAAAGCCCGCTTATGAGCTTTGAGCACGACCAAAAGAAGATTTTTCTCGTCACTCGAAAGTGTGGACGAGATAACAACGGGCAAAGATGATTTACCTGATAAGTACGCATACTCCAAATGTGAAGGCAACTGCTTAAGCTCCAGATCAGTAGGTGGTACATCAACCGAATTCGGTATCCTTGAGCTTCCATCAGCAACTACCTTCTCAAAACTCTCATCTTCTGGGGGTGTCTCATCCATACTAACTGCCATCACCTCTGCAAACAAATCATCATCATCAATATCCCTAGCTCCTAAGCAAACGAGCTCATCATCAACTTCTGTTTCCATGAATTCCTGAAATTCTTGATCTAAAGCATCATCAATAACATCAATCCTGAAACAAGTCTCATCAGTAGAGTAAGAATGCATAATAGATCTTTCAACATTAAACACAATTCTATCAGTACCCACACCCAAGGAAATTTCCTTATCTTTCACGCGGATGATAGCATCCGCGGTATTAAGGAATGGTCTACCTAAAATCAAGGGCACCTTAGTATCTTCCTCCATCTCGAGGATCACAAAATCAACCAGAAAAACTATATGACCTACTTGGACAGTCATGTATTCAGCAATCCCAATGGGATACTGAAAAGAATGGTCAGCTAAACGAATACTCATGCGAGTAGGTCTCAAAATTCCGGAAGCCAAGTTACTCCATACCGAATAGGGCATCAAGTTTATACTAGCTCCTAAATCGGCAAGTGCCTTACAAGTCAAAGAATGAATAGAACAAGTGATAAGGAAACTCCCTGGATCCTCAAGCTTGGGTGGAATCTGTTGGTTTCGCAAGATAGCAGAACACTCGGCATTCAAATAAGTTGCATTCACCCCATCCATCTTTCCTTTATCCGTCACAAGTTCTTTGATAAACTTGGCATAGTTTGGCATTCCCTGTATCAAATCAACTAAAGGAACATTAATGTGAACATTTTTAATCATATTAACAAACTTATCATACTGTTCCTTCAGCTTAGCTTTCCTGAACCGTTGTGGAAATGGAACCTTAGGCTTATATGGCTTGGCCTCGGGTGTCACGACTGATTTCGGTGGAGTAACCGGAGTCTTCACAGTCGGTTGATCTTCCATCACAATCTCCTCAACATCTTCAGCTTCTTCATTTCCTGTATCCTGCACATCTGAAACAATAACATTAGGATTAGGAGGAGGGGCATAGGATCTACCTGTACGAGTAGTAATGGCCTTCGCTTGCTCCTGATGAACAGGCGGTGGAGTGTACTTCTGCCCGCAGTTAGACCCTTGATTCTGCTTTGGATTCTGCTGAGTGTTACTAGGTAAAGCACCCTGGGGCCTAGTGAGAGCAGCCATCTTACTTTCAAGATCCTTAAAATTAATATCCTGATTTTTGGCATTCATCTCCACCTTACCATTAATCCTGTCTAGCCTCTCACTCAACTCCCTAGTATCCTCCTTTATATTCTGGATACTTGTGTTTGTCTCAATCTGATTGCTCATCATCTGCTTCATCATTTCTCTCAACTCGGCATTAGGATCGGTAGTAGAAAAGGAAGAACCCGATCCTTGGTTTTGTTGAGTCTCCTGCTGCTGTGGCTGACTTTGATAATTGCTCCTTTGCCACCTGTTACCAGAAAAACGAGAAGTATTAGCAGGAAAATAAGAGTTATAAGAATTCTTACCTGATGACCGCTTCTGAAAGCCGGTGTTTCTCTGAAAACCTCCTTGCTGATTTTGAACAAAACTAACATCTTCAGGTCCCCGGTTGGGACATTCTTCTGAATAGTGTGTCTCTCCACAATGATCACACCCATCAGCTAGCACCTTCACATCTCGTTCTAGATATCCAAATCGTGATTCTTGATTAGCAAATCATTTATCCATTCTTGCCGACAAAGCTTGAATCTCATCAATGACACTAGCATTGTTGCTTCCATCTGCTCTTGCAACCTTACTTTGCTTGAATCGGTTCTCATTCTTCAAAAACCTCTTATCATCCATGGCCACATTATTCTTCACCATACGCTCCAAAATGTCATAACCTTCATTTGGAGTGATCTTGCTAAAACTTCCACCGAAAGCATATCCCATCTCTCTTATGGAACCCTTATTCAATCCATCAAAGAATATTTCAAAATACTTCTCCTTAGTCAACTCATGTCCCGGACAATTTCTTAACATCTCCTTGAATCGGATCCATGCATCAACAACATCTTCACCATCTTCTTGCACAAAGGACCTTATCAAGTTCTCTGATTGTCTCTGAGTTCTAACCGAATAAAACTCTCCAATAAAAGCCTCTTTGAGTTGATCCCAAGTAGTGATTGAATTCTCGGGAAGATCATTGAACCAATCTTCGGCATCTCCGGTGAGAGTGGTAGGAAAGGTTTCAAGTTTGACTGCACTCATTTGGTTTTGTCGATGTTGATAAAGCCTAGCTAACTTCTTAAACCTCTCCAAATGCTTATAAGGATCCCATTTCTTCTTACCATCAAATTTTTGCTCTTCAATGCTCTTAAGATGGTTGGGCTTCAAGTTGAAATTTTGATCAACACCCGGTGGTCTAATGGCGGAACCACGAGCCGTAGGAATGGTTCGGGTTCGGTCACCATACCAGATGTCGTTTGTATCTCTTGGTGGATTGTCACCCATTTCTTCTTTCACAAGTGCAAGCTCAAAGAATTCCTCTAGATAGAAGCCTTCTTCGTCCGAATCCAGTGGTGCTGTGAAATTGATCCTGCGTCTAGGTGGAGTTTTCAATGGACTAAAAAGAGGTCGCCCCGAAGAACGCAAAATCATCAACTATTAAAGAGTCCTGCAAAACACAACTAACACCACACGTCAAATGCACCTGTGATAATTCAAGAAAACAAATCTAAACTAATAAAGCAATTAACTCCCTCATGCGTGAGGAAGGATCAAACCACTAAATTCACAACTAAATCGGCACACAATCCCCGGCAGCGGCGCCAAAAACTTGATGTGCAAAATCGAGCTTTAAATTTATAAAACTAAAACTACCCAAAAACTCACTACTATGCACTCACGGGCAGTGGACCCGATCGTTTGTAATATAGTTAAGAGATAAGTCTGAGTTCGTTCTCAGGGATTGAAAATGATTAGTTGCTTATGAAATGGTTTGGAAAACGGGTGTTGCTTCGAAAATCCTCTTGACAAATAAAGTAAATGGGTTTGCAAAATAATTGCATAAATTTAAAAGAACACTTAAGACAATATAATTATAAGTCATCCACCTTGACTTCCCTCGACTTCAAATGTGATTGCATTTAATGAAGAACAAATTCTCTAGAGTTTAAAGATAATCGTGACAAGATTAAGCTACTAACGTGGTACCACCAACCGTGAACAAATTATCGAATCACCTAACTACTAGTCGAATTACCCAAGCCGGTACCACCAAAACTAAGACAATTCTTCTAAAAATCAGTTTTATTGACTATCAAATTATCAATTGAACCTATGTGACAATAGCGTGGTACCACCAACCGATATCAATCACGTTGACAAAATTAATCTTTTCTTAAAATGATATTCACTATCATACCATGAACTTGTGATAATTACTTATAGACAAGTAACCGTTTAAAATCACATACACATTCAACTGGTACCACCAACGAAGAATCATATGCAACCAATATCAAAATTAATTAATGAAAAGAGTTAACATCATCAAGATCACAGAACAACGATAATTAAATAAAACCCTTTTTAATTAAAAAAATAATATTGCAATCACATTATCCGTCTAGTTTCATCAAGGTGGATGATTAAACGTTTAGCCACTCATGATCAATTTACAATAATAAATAAAATAGAAGAGAAACATGTACCAATCGTTTGAAGAAAATAAAAAATGCAAGACAATAAGTAGATACGATCTAGATGGGTGCCCGTGAATCTTCAATGAATCCGCCTAAGAAATAATCTTGATTGGAGGAAGAAGAACCCTTGTAGAACAGCTCCTAGAAAGATTTTTGATAGCTAATTTTCGACCTAGGGTTTCCTATTTATACTCCTCCAAAATCTGATGCAGAAACAAGGCAAGTCTGATTCTCCAGTGCACCCACTGTGGCGCAGTGGGGTTGAGACTTCCCTCACTGCGGCGCAGTGAGGTATTATCTGACTTTGACTTCGGCTGACTGTGGCGCAGTGGCTTGTGTGACCACCACTACGGCGCAGTATGAATCCACGGCCTCCTTTCTTCCTTTCTTGAGTGCGGCGCAGTCATTTACTTACGACCCCCACTGCGGCGCAGTGGGGCAATCTTCATTTGTTTTCGAGGATATTGGCCGCGGCGCAGTGGGCTACGTGCATCCCCACTGTGGCGCAGTCATTGCTTGTACAGAACCATCTAATTTCGATCTTGATTACTTGCCAAATTCCGTCGTTTCTTCCACTCAAATCAACTCTCATCATCATAGCGTACTTCCTGGCCAATAATCATCCGAAAATGTACCAAATGAACGCGTATCCTGTTTAGAGCCTGTAAACACTTACAAACACCATAAACGCGCCAAATGCATACAAAAACGACTTAAAACATATAGTAAAATGGCCAATAACGATGTGGGTAATGGGTATAAATTAGTCACATCATTCCCTTTCAGATTGAGCAGCACTTTTTTCTTGGAAAAGCCTATGTGCTCTCTCTGAGGGTCCTGATGACCATCGTCATCATCACTTGAGCTCTCCTCTTGATCGCTCTCAGTGGCACGAGGATCACTACTTGCCTCATCATCGGCCTAAAGATCCTCGAACATCTCGTCAATCTCTGCCTCCAGATTTGCACGAGCGTCAAAATGTTGAACCTGATGGATGTCATCGCCAGGTTCTCACATTTGTTGTGCAACCTCCACAACATCTTTAGCATTGGCTTGACCATGTTCTACTTAGAAGAATAGATCGTCAACAGCTTCAAAATATATTGTAGGTTGTTGCACGGGAGTTTGTTATTGCTGTTGTTGTTGTTGTTGTTGTTGTAGTAGTACTTGGTGTGCTGCAGATGATTGTTGTGGAGCTTGCTGTGGAGCTGCAACAACATTTCCTTCAACATCAGACCCATCGTGTGCAAATCCGTCATTGTCTGGTGCTACATATGCCAGATCTATGACTCCACCAAATAGATGTCTGTCTGTCGGTTAAGCAGGAGGTGAGAGTGGACCTATATACTTGTAACTATCACGAAATAAGCGATTCTGCATAGTAGTTACATGCTCCACAGGACCAACCTGTGGTAGATTGGGCAGACGAGCGTTGATGATCATCATGACAAACCGATGATACATCAAGAAACGCTCGTTGGCAGCTGCATCATTTTGCCTTCTAATCTCGTTGAAGAAGTAACGAGAAAAGTTGTACACCTTGTTCAGCATATGGGAGACAACTTGAGACTGGGTCTCGACATTCAGCTTGTCGTACCCTGACTTCCTGTTGCTAAGAGCAACCAAGATCACATGGCTGAAGAACCTCCATTTCCCATGAATACAGTTCTTCGTGAATGTGTATCGGTTTAGATCACAAACATAACTCATTCTTCTATAACCTCCATATCTTAGTGCCAGTGGGTATGTGATGGGACCATTTGCTCCTCCCTCTTGGGGTTCAGTACCCAATCCAAGTGTCTGGACCAAATCCTGAGGAGTAAACTGGATGATTTGATTATTCACCCTAGATTCAATCCTATGATTTTCTCCAGCAATATATCTAGTAGAGGCCCAGAATTGACGAAGATATGTCAAATAGATCACCGGGTCAGCAGTGAGAACCCTTTGGACTCTTATCGTTGAAAGAATTCTAGAATCGGAACAAACTCTACTACATTCTCCTGGTGGACATCCAAGTTAATCAAGTAGTTATGATCATTATGGAACTGTCTCTCAGCCATCTGCAAAAAGATACAAACAACAAACACAAGGTTAGCAACAATATATAAAGTCCAACTTTAAAGTTCCTAACATTTTCTAAACCCCTGAAACTCTTAGTTTCACTGATCCTGAGAATGCTATCAACTTTAACCATCGACAAATAAGTTGAACGATAAAATTCTTAACATTTTCCAGGATAGAGAAACCATTTGTTTCATAACCTCCCAAAACATTACCAATTTTATCGAATCGGCACGTCAAAATTAAAACTCTTAATGTATTCCAAGATAGTGAAACCGTTTGTTTAATAATCTTCCAAAACATTTTTAGTTTCAATAATCGACAAATTGAACTTTACCAAATTTAACCAAAACCATTTGTTTTCATAAATTTTTAAAGTCCAATTTTATAAGGCATATGCACTTTCTAATATGACTTATTTGAAAATTTTCCGGTTTTGAAAATTTTCGGAAGTCCTAGAACTAGCAACTTCCTTATACACACACATATGGTGACACTACACATATGGTGTTGGGTTTGACTGGTCAATACGTGTTATGTTTCATATTTTACTTATTTAAAATTTTCCAATTTAAAAATTTTCTAACTCATGAAACACACAAAGTGTCACAACACGCAAATGGTGACAAACAGGCAAAATGGTGTATTATGGCACAGGAAGCATATCAGTCAAATGTGTGCTCTTTGTGATGATGTCATCACAAACATGCAAAAATTGGGTAAGATGAGTGTCAAGAATCTGGGCATCGAGAACACGCATATTCCATATGAACACGCATACGCAGACTCATCACCTTCAAATCTTAATCCAGTGTTTGGAACTCTAAAAACTCCTAAAAACCGATTAGCACTGTATAAGTCCGATTTATCAATTTTTAGGTTCCATTTCTCCATCCATAACGTGTTTATAGTCCCATTTAGTGATTTTATAGGCAAAATTAAAACCCTAAATATTTGGCCATTAAACATTAAATCTGTGTTAAAGGTAGTGTTTCTTGTGTCCTAAACACTAACTATCAAGTCTATGGGAATCGGAATAGGTGTATATGAACACACAAAAGGAAGAACGCGCAAATGTGGAGGTTTTCTGACAAGAAACAAATGATTTTGAAAATGAATTAAATGCGTGTATTAAGTCAGCCTTTTATACTCACACACAACACGCAAACCCTAGCTGTGTTCAGACACGCATATTCGGCCCATTATGCTAGAACACGCAAATTAGGCCCATTTGGCAGATCACGCATATCTGGCCCTTTTGGCAGACGACACATATCTAGTCCAACAGTATAATACGCAAAGTATGCCCACTTAACTCAAATATGCATATTTAGCTCATTCTGTAAAACACGCATGAGTTTACTTGGTACAACTCACATAATACACTTGACCTAATATTTCGATTCATGTGAACCTTGACTTTCCACAAAGTCAACTTTCACGAACTTTATTAACACTTTGAAAATTCACCAAGAATTTTCTCGAACTCGGTATGATTAACAAAAACAATTCTTTAGAGAACACGATAAGACAGGCACCAAATTTGATTCTATATCACTATTCTTCGTATTTTTCTCGATAAATGAATTCTTGAAAATTGTCACCACTTAAACAATTTTGCAAAGTAGAATCATTAACTCAATATCCGATATGTCAATATTTAATGAATTACATAGCACCATTGTTAAGTATTTGACAATAACAGAAAATGGACACAATCAATGCTGTTAAATAAATTCAAATACAAAAAAAAATGATAAGCAATCTCTCCATCTTTATTTTCGTCTCCGTTTGAATTTATTTATTTTTGGTTAATTCCAATCATGGTGAATTTTATACCATAACCAAAACATTACAAAACAAGTAGTAAGGCTAAAGTACCATACTAGTTTATATCCATGACATGCCATGCAATGTTAACAAGCTATATGTTTGATCAAATAATCGCACTATGGCTCAACCCGAGGTGTGAATATGGTTGTTGGTGTTTATCGGTGATTCCCTTATGGTCAGAGGGTCGAAGACCGCTTTACACCTTATTATTGATGATTTAAGTCAATTTGTTCGGCTTAGAATTTGAAGGTTTATTGTGGGGTTTATTCGGAGGTCGAATAAACTATGAATGAGGGTTATGTGTGTGATGCGTATGATGATGATTGTGCCGCATGACTGTTCCTCTATTTATATAGAGGGTAGTTAACTTGGAGAGGAGGGTAAGAGAATTAGGGTAAATCTCTTCCTCTTTTGTGAACATCTTGCTTCCTTTTTGAGGAGATTTCTGGTAATCTTGTTACCAAGTCGTGTCCATGATATTCGGACTTGATACATATTTAATAGGATAATCATGGGAAAGATCTTAATTCGATCTTTCTTGTATATCTCCTCGAAGCTGGGTACTTGCTACCTTGGGCACTGGATTAATCATATTGAACGGATGTTGAGCTCCGTTATGCCTAAGTAATTTTACCTGTACGAAGGTGACTGCTTCGGATACGGAGATAGAGCTCCGTATAGGGTATATCATCAAGCCCCCCAGTCTGATTGGAGATGCTATCTGTAGGATGTCGCATTAGACTAAAAAAATATCATAAATAATTGTCATACCTTCGGAGCTTTGATTGAAGGTCTTTATCCCACTGATGCTATAGTTGTTTCTTCCGAGCTTTGCATTAAGGGTAAAATTGTCATTATACCCTGTCGCGTATCTATCCCTTCGATAGGTTAATACGAACGCGCGTATCCCAATGGGAGACTTAATCGATGCCTAGGGTTATTTGTGCGCCTTTTTTCAAACCATCAGTCTCATCCCCTATTTACTCTTTTGACGGCTCTTAGGACTTTCTCAATCTCAACTGTTCCCTCTTTTGTTTCACTCTTCCTTTTTATCAATCATTTCCATCCCCAATCAATTTTCACTGTTATCATGGATCGCAGTCATTTTCGTATTATCAGCACTGCTTATTCAGATTTGACAGAGGATGATGTCGCCTGGTTTTGCCAGTGTTTCTGTCGCCCTAATGATCCGGAGATTAGAGTTCCGGGTCGGTCAGAATCCATTCTTAATGCGCCTTCTGGCTTTGTAGGTATGTACACCGCTCCTTTTTCCTGTGGTAATCTTAGGTTTCCCCTGTCCCCTTGGTTGTTAGGGTTACTTGATTACCATGAACTGCATGTATCTATGGTTCATCCATTAGCGATCGCCGTGATAGTATCGTTCATCATTGTTTGTCGGGCATTTGAAATAAAGCCCCGGATAAGTTTTTTTGGGTATTTTTTCAAGTTATGTGTTCGTGATGAGTGGGTTATGGTGGAGGAGAGACCCGGTAGGTTGTTTTTTGATATAGTGGGTTCTGACATGTTGAACTAGAGGCCAGTATATTTGTTTTTCAGTGAGTAATATATTCACCCAATGTTCAGGGGTGTATTGGGTAGAAGTAGGTTGGTGCCGAGGATGTCGTTTGAGGATAGTCATCTTGCTTGGCGCTCTTTAGATAATGAGTTGATTCGCCAAGTGCTTGTCTCTCCTTTTTTGCTGATTGCATATCCCACCGTGATCCTATATCTTGCTGGGATTACATTTTCATGGGAAGGTTCACTAGACATGCCTGTGTTGATCTGGTGTTGCGAAGGTATTATCATTCTTTCTTTTCTTATTCTTTCTTCGAATGGCTAGTGTTTGTATCTTATATTTTCCATATGTTGTTTGTAGAGTTGACTCTTAGGGATGCTGTCGTTATGAATCCTCAGGGAATGGTGGTTGGCAGGAGACCCTTGGTTCCCTCTGATGGTGAGGGACCTTTGTTTGGTAGGGTGCAGCTGCCTCCTTCAAAAAGATGAAGGACTGGTGAGGGCCCTTCTACTATAAAAGGTATTATGGGTATTGAGACCCCTGTGATTATCCTGGATTTGCCTACGAGGGTTGAGATTGTCGCAATGGTTACTCTTCCAGTTTCTGGTGGTGATCAAGGTTTGACATTTGCCCCCTTTCTCCTGTTTTTTTTTTTTTTTTTTGTGATGTGCTTCTTAGGTGTATTCTTTTTTCCTTTTGTAGCCGAGACTTCTGACCCTGGACAAAGGCCTAGGAATGAGCCAGTTGACGAAAAAGGAGCCATCACAACTGTTGTTGGCACTTCCTCAGTTAGACCTACCTCAACTGGAGCTACCACAACCGGTGTTGGAGTTTCTTATGGAACAGGTATTTACCATAATTTGTGGTCTTCCTCTCTTTTTTTCTTCTTTTTTTGAATTGTTTATCATCGTGAACTTGTTTTAGGGATCTCTCTTCTTAGTGATCTACCTGGTCCTCAGCTTTGCCGGTAGAGTCTAAATATGATGGCCTCTGGTCATTTGAGGACCATACTAGAGACCATGCTTGCTCAAAGGCTTGTTGAGTTTTCTGATCAGGCTTCGTTCATTGTTGGCATGATTAGCTCTGCCGTTGCTGCCAGGATGCGCTACCTGGAAAACAATTTGGAGAGGCATCAGTTAGAGTTGATTTCCCTTAAGAATGCTCCGTCTTCCTTAGGTGCTTCTGCAGAGGGAGCTTTCTGAATCGCAGGAGGCGCTTTCTCAGGCTACTCAGATTCTGGATGCCGCTCAAGAGCGTATTGCCTCTCTTGTTTCTGATGGGCCTGCTGGCATGATTAACAGGTTGGAATCGGAGCTCGAGGATGCCAGAAATGCTAACCGGCAACTGATTTCTGGTGTTATTCCTCATGTTTTCCTATTGCTGATGGCGAGCCCTAAGTTTGATTATAGCTTTGATGAGCTGGTTGAGGCTAATCGGGCTGATGCTCGGGCTGTGCTTGCCCTTCGATTGGAGCGTGAGGGAGTGATTATGCTTAGACGTGATAAAGAGAGGCTTCTTGGTAGAGAGGTGAGGATTGACAACGTTGAGGAGGCGTTAAGGAACATTACCTATCCTTTTATAAAGCAAATAGCCTCTAATCCCGATGCCTCTGTTTCTGAGTTGTATATCATTAGGCCTCAAGGGATGTAGATTCTATCACAATTTTGTGTATGTGTGAATGACTTATTTTCCTTCCTCCGTATTGCTTCTCTTTATTCATTCGTTCTGGGAGAATGGTATCCTCATTGGTGCATTCCTTGTTTAGGGAATGTCTCACACACTAATGCTTATGTACTTCAATCATACGGAATGAGTAACTTATGCATTAGGCTCATGGGTTATTACCTCATGATTATTTTGAAAAGTCTTATGGGCGTCCCCTTAACAATATAAAGATTTAAATTTTTATGAGCATGTAGAATAATATTACGATCGTTTTTATTTATTTGGGAGCTTGTAAGTACATGGTAGGAGGATTTTACAAAAGAAAATTTGTATTTTTCTAGCTGCTAATTTTATGCTACCCTATTTGCTTCGTTAATTTGGCTTATCCCGGGAAGAGATTATGCTACAACCGGTCTTGATGCCTTTCGAAGTCTTTTGTCTGACGTCCTCTTCATTTTCTGTTTCTCTAGAGCTTTTTGCTTTGAAGGATCCTTCTTCCGCAGTGGGTCTCATTCGTCCCCTAGAGCCCTTCTGGATAATTCTTCGGTTGCGTTTGTACAAGGGCACGGAGGTCTCACCCTTTGCGTCTGCGGCCAATGGGGAGATCATCGTTTGCATTCCTCCGCGAAATTTGTATTGTACGCATCCGTGTATCGTGGATACTATCATTTTGAACTTCCTCAACCCTTCCCTACCTAGTAGCATGTCGTAGGGTGAATTTGCTTTTATCACTACTGTCAAGATTCTTGTGGTCCTGCGCTATGGGAATCCTCCGATGGTAATATCCAACCATATTTGTCCCAATGGGCGAGTTCGTTCACTAGTGAATCCTACCACTTCGCCTTTTAGTGGTAGTACAGTTTCCCGCAGCCTCTTTGGCAGTCGGAGGAAGCTTTTTTCATAGATTATGTCACGTCCACTTCCTGTATCCACTTGTGTGTTTTTCAGGCACACGCTACCTATGTTGACCCTTATCAATATTGGGTCTACCGAACCTTGTCCTTCCAGATCATCGAAGTGGTAATGTTTTGGTCCTTCCTTGATCAGGGACTCGACAATATCCTTCTTCGGTGTTCGTCTGGCTCCGGCTCATCGAAGCTCGGCCTACTTCGTCTTACCAGATGCGACAACTTGTTTTCTCTTGGGACGTCATCTATCTGTCTCAATAAATCCCTGCAATAATCTGTGTTGTGGCCATATCCGTTATGGAAACAACAGAGTTTATCTAGATTTTTCGTTCCTCTTCCGGATAACGGTACCGGCTTTACGAACGTGTTTGCTATCTCCTCTGTTGACAGGATTTCTGATGGAGTTTTTCGGAGGTTAGCAATCGTTCTTTTGTAGCTGTTGAGTCTGTAAACGGGGGATAGTTCCTCTGCTGGCGCATCTTCTTCTGTTTCCGTCCTTTTCCCATTCCTTTTTGTCGTGGTCTTCCATTTAGTCATAGCCTTTTCTGCTATTTCTTCTGCATGTTTCCAGTCATAAGACTTGTTGACTAAATCTGAATAGCTGGTGAGTTTACTGAGATACAGATGTCGTATCAGTTCTTTCAATCGGAGCGCATGTATAGCTCCGGATATTCTTCCTTTGTTCAAATTTCCTCTCCCCCCTT
Source organism: Erigeron canadensis (assembly GCF_010389155.1). NCBI lineage: Eukaryota > Viridiplantae > Streptophyta > Magnoliopsida > Asterales > Asteraceae > Erigeron > Erigeron canadensis. The sequence goes on along the minus strand of NC_057762.1, from coordinate 17,390,601 downwards.
GAAACCCACGACCACCCCCTACCATTTTTGGGCATCCACCAAGCACCTCACAAACACTCTAATATCATATTTAATCATCATCTAATCACCAAATAAAAATCCATGTTGGTTTGATTAATCTATGCTTAAAAACTAATATTAACAATAAGGTCTAGCATGGAAAACATCTTTATCTTCCTATCATTTCTTGGCTGATTTCGAACAGCCCCTAACCCACCAAAAATTATCATCTAGTCTTAATCTAACAAGAATACAAGGTAGTAATTATAACAAAAAGGTCTCATCCCATCTCATGGATGATGGCCGAATTTATAAGGGTTGAAAACCCATATATTTTGTCTCATTTTTATCTTCTAAATCCTTTTCAATGATTTGTCTAATCATCATTGATGCTTAGCCTTTCGGTTTAAACCTTTAATCATTGTTTAAAAAGAGAATGATGGATTTAGTTACTATTATATTACTATTATATTTTAAATTGTTTTCATTGGGATTCATAAAGGTTATTCTTTTATTCTTTGTTAAGATCCAAGTTGATTTATTCTTTTGTTCGTATATACTTTGTTCTTTGTTTGTATGTGATAAAGAATGTTGGATCTAATGATTAGATAACATAAGAAAAATAAGAAATGTAAAGTAAACATTTGGACTCATTAACATGAGTGGTGATGTGCAGATTGTGTACTTTTAATTTGGATCTATGCATGTGAAAGAAATTCCAACAGATTGTATGGTTTCACATGTTTAATTCTTACACTAGTATATAGTTAATATGTTCATCAATCATGTTATATCATATCACTCTTATATTAATACATACTTGTGCACTTTAACTACAAGTGTACTACATACACGTGAGTTTGAGAACAAGTATGTAATGATTCAGAAGATTCATATGTGTATATATATGTTTATACTTATATGTTTCCTCTAGTGCACTTGGGAAAAAACCTACCGATTGTATGGTCTTGGGTACACTAAGTGTACTGCACACGCGTGAGTATGAGAATAAGTATGTAATGATTCAGAAGATTCATATGTGTATATATATGTTTATACTTATATGTTTCCTGTAGTGCACTTGGAAAAACACCTACCGATTGTATGTCTTGGGTACACTAGTGTGTCCATGCAAATGATTATCCCTGCCCGAAACACCACATCCTTAAATTGATGGGAACCGGTGTCATGTATGGTCTCGTCGGCATCAACACGTACATATAAATATAAAGTATATATATGTTTAATTTGGTAATAATACAAGGCACTTTTATAAGATCAATATTTAGTTCTCATCTTAAATGATAAACTCAATAACCAACTAAATAAACCTTGAACCATATTTTCAATAAAGCTTTTGGGTGATGAAAACCTTTAAAAATAATCAAACGCCAATATCCTACACTAAAACTTATTATATTTACTTCTATAGGTCATACTTAATCCACCCATCCATTCTCATCATCTATACTCTCTTAAGGTGAGATCTCCATAGCCTCATTTTACTTGTATATTTTGGGCTGCAATAAATACTCTTACTTTTATGAACACAAGTACATGCACAACGGTATACAAGGCTATTATAAGTTACTATGTTCACAACAAGTCCTCACAATCATGATACGTTAATTATGGATTTAAACGTGGATATGTTGAATAGCGCTATTTGGGTTGACACAACCCACCCGGCATAAACACGGTTGGGAGCCCAACGGGTGATACATATTTGTAAACATTTGGTACCTTGAACAAGTACCAGGAGGCAAACTATAACAACGTGTCAGTTTCGTATCATGAGCTTATATAGATGTATACTACTTACATTCCTAGCATTGCTTTTCAACAATGGCTACCTTCATTGTGCTAAAGAAATGGTTAACTTATCTCTTGTGGTTCATGGCTAAACGTTTTATTAAAACCTAAGGAATTCACCAACTTTATGTTGACTCGATTTAGTATGTATTGCAGGTGATTAGATGTTGTTATGCTTGGATTCTACTTGTTCTCTATCTAGCTTGATGAATAAAGGTTGAACCCTCCATGCCCTTCTAGTGCTCCATCTTTTGCTTAGGGAAATGGATTTTTATTTTAATGTATTGTCGTAATGATTTTAAATCAAGACTATTTCAAATTCATGTAATGTCGTTGGATCCTTGAATAAATCTTGTTTACAAAATACAAGTTTTCATAACGATAATGTTTAGTGTCGTTCATTATATCTTTGTGTTGTGATATTATTGAAGTCACGCCCCACCTGTTGACCCGTATTTTGGGGGTGTGACAATAAGTAACACGAAAACTATGATTGACATTTCCTGTTATGAAATGATTATATTTTAAAAGGGAACTTTCTGCATTAAATGATTGTTTTATTTAAAAAATTTTGAAATCCATATTTTATAAAGTTTGGTGTTACACCACTCTTCCAATCAGTTCATTTTCTCGAGTGGCCGCGTGATATCTTCCAAACCAGCCCATACTACTGTCGGTTAAGTTCCAGGTTCGGTACTGAATCAAAGTATGAGACTACACACTTCGGAACACGCCTATGCGCCTCAAGTGTAAGGATACTCAAATATTTCCACTTCTCGGAATTTTCTATGCCACTGATCCAAGCGACGTTCTGAGGAACGAGTCTTATCCCAATACTCAAATAAATTCGAGTACTTGTGAATTGATTTGCATCTCTTATGCAACTCACCAAAGTCATCAACTTTCACAATTACCTTTGTTCATTTCCTACTCCCGTAAACAATGACCGGTAATGGGTGAATTTAGAATCACTTAATGGTGACTCATGAATGGGGTTAAACATGCAAATATAGAACTCAAGAATAATTTGCAACATAAATTGCCATTCTTTATTAATATTTCAAAATATCTCTTACAAGTTCCAAATATCCATACATTCAATTAGAAAATAAACTATTAGCTTGACTAAAGTCCATTCCTCTAAACAATTTATCTATTTTAGCAAGAGGTAATGCCTTAGTAAAAGGATCAGTTAAATTATCATCTGTTTGAGCCTTGAGAACTTCGACATGTCCACTACTTATGATCTCACGAATATAGTGGTACTTCCTATCGATGTGTCTCAAGCCTTTCTGTGATCTTGGTTCTCTAGCTAGTGCTATTGCTGCCGAGTTATCACAATAAATAGGCACAGGTTGAGCTATACTTGGCATAACACCTAGATCGCTAATGAACTTCTTAATCCACATGGCTTCTTGTCCCGCTTCCACTACCGCTATATACTCTGATCCTGCAGTTGATAATGCAATGACACTATGCTTGGAGCTCTTCCAATCTATAGCTCCCCCGTTTAAAACGAACACATAGCTAGATTGTTATCGAGAGTCATCTCTATCACTTTGAAAACTAGCATCCGTGTAACATTTTAAACTTAGTTCTTCTTCCATATCTCCACCATATATGAAGAATGCCTCTCTAGTCCTTCGTAAGTACTTGAGTATGTTCTTGATAGCATTCCAATGACTTTCACCGGGATTTTGTTGAAATCTACTCGTCATGCTTAAAGCATACGATACGTATGGGCGAGTACAAAGTATGGCATACATAATGGACCCCACCGCCGAAGCATAAGGTACCTCCTTCATCTTTTCTATTTCTTCGGGACGAGCAGGGCCTTGAACTTTGCTCAAGACCGTCCCGGCTTCCGTTGGCACAAGTCCTTTCTTAGAATTCTCCATAGAAAAGCTTTTAAGGATCTTGTCAATTTACGCACTCTAACTTAGTCCAATCAATCTTCTAGATCTATCCCTATGGATTTTAATCCCAAGGATATATACAGCCTCTCCCAAGTCCTTCATTGAAAAGCACTTTCCTAGCCAAGTTTTGATACTTTGTGAGGTAGGAATGTCATTTCCGAATAGAAGTATGTACAAGACAAGGTATGTGTTTAGTCTCCCACTTACTCTCATATACACACATGGCTCATCCACATTTTGAGTAAAACGAAACTCCTTGATCTTTTTGTCCAAACGCAAATTCCATGTCCTTGATGCTTGCTTCAATCCATAAATGGATCTCTGAAGTTTAGATACTTTATTGGGAAACTTGGTATTGACATTACCCTCGGGTTGTGTCATGTAAACGTCCTTACTAAGGTGACCGTTTTAAAAATGCTGCCTTGACATCCATTTTCCATATCTCATAGTCATGATGAGCGACTATGGCAATGAGTATCCTAATAGCCTTAAGATTTGCTACCGGCGAGAAGGTTTCATCATAATCAACCCCGTGGGTTTGAGTGTAACCTTTCGCCACTAGTCTACCCTTAAAAGTATGTACTTTACTGTAAGTCCCTTGGGTCTTGTACTTCTATCAAACCGAGATCGAATTAAGGATATGTCGAGGTGCGGAAATTCCTTGAGATAACCTACCGTTTTTATATCAATCTTTAGATGATATATATAACATTATATATATATATCTTTTTGCGTAAATATAAACACTCAGGGGAACGACTCTCCGGATTCACTTTACCAAACACGTTGTAATCTAAATCTACGAGCCGTTCGGGGGCCGGGTGTGTTTGCGGTTCGTGCACGAGACGAGTATCACCCACAAGACAAACCATGCGTGTTCTTGGTTATATCTCTCTAGGATTTGCTTGTTTCTCTCTCTACACTCTTGTTGGAACACGCATGAACACACACCCATATATATAGGCGTGGCCTGGAACACGCAAATAGCCATTTACGTGTTTCAGGAACACGCAAAACCCAATGGGTTTGCGTGTTTCATTGATCAAGGCCCATTAGGGTTTTGTCCTGTTTTGCGTGTTTCCCTGAGCACACAAAACGTTTGAGAGTTCTTGTGGTCAAACATACTTTTGCTTGTTTCCACAGAAACTCTCAAACCATTTGAGAGTTCTTGAGAACAAGCATACTTTTGCTTGTTTCTTAGAAACTCTCAAATGACCATTTGAGTGTTCTTACTTGAACAAGCAAAACTTTTGCTTGTTCCTAAGAACCCTCAAATAACACTTAGGATATGTTGAGTAAATGTCTTTACTACTGTTAAGATGCAGAACTGACATTGTACTCAGAGTTAATGTCTTTACTGCTGTCAAGACACAGAACCGACATTAACTCAACTAATGCTTTAATTGCTGTAAATATACGCAGAACTAGCATTAGCCTTCGACAACATTTCAACTGCTGTGAATACGCAGAAACAACGTCGTCTATATTACCTATTGGAAGTGTGTATTTAAGAAACAACGTCATCTATAAAAGGCTTTTTAAAACCCTTATAAGGGTATTGGGTTTCAAAGATTCAACGTATGATATCTTAAACTACCCATTTGTAATTTTGGTGCCTTGAAGCCCCCTACCTTCTTGGGTGAGAGGACCCGAGAGACCAGGTCCAGCTCCAAGGCACAAAATACAAATAATAAACAAACACATAAACATAAATGGATCCCAATTGGCTCAACAATATATGCCAAGGTAATATTATGGACAAACGGTAATTACAAGATAATTACAAGACTTGAACTTATAAATAAATATACTTCACATATCTAGAATGCTCATGTAACTGAGAATCATGCACTAACAGTCTCCCCTTTGACATCAGCATCTAGATATAGCCTTCAAGTCTTCGTTTGTCATCCTAAGTGGTGACCAAAAACCCTCTTCAAGAACTTCAAGTGTTACACCCACTCGATTCCTGCTTTTCTTTTCATTCATCTCAGTCGTTCCCGACTCCTGTATTGAGTCTAACCCTGATTAATTGTCTACCTCAACCTTGCCTTTTGCACTGGTTGTTTGTAGAGACAGCTCATCTGATCCCTTCTCCTTTGGATCAAGTAGGTCAAGTAATGCATTAACGTATGCACACTTGCCTTCAGCTGAAGAGTCTAACGGATCTTCAAACATGCACCCGTACTCATCAAAATTGAAGTATGCAGCAATGTCGTCCATGAGCTCACACCCAACTTCTTCCTCAGTAGCTGGTCTGACCTGAGTACCGAATCCTACTCCTCCTGTCGGTTGTTCCTGGAAACCAGCCACTTCTTCTACAGCCGATTGATTAGATGAAGGAGTAACAGTTGATTGCCCCTGTTGACTTTGCTCCCCTGAGCTGCATTAACGTTTGAGCCCATAAATCTCTGAATCTCCTCCTACTGTTTGGAACCGCTTGGATCCTTATCCTCATCATCTCTTCGACAATGTTTAAGAGTGTCATCCTTGCATCCAGACTTCTCCCTGTGAGATTCAAGATTTTTGATCTTCTTATGCGAACCTAAGCTTTCAAGATGAATGGCTTGACCTTTTAGCATTTTATGGTGTACCCCAACAGAATCAACAATCCCATTAATAGAATTGATAGTTGCTTCTTGGGTTTCTTATAGGTCATACAGGCCATTCGCAAGCTCTAGGTGACTATGTCTTATAAGGTCAGCATCTCTTTGGTGACTCTTCTTTTCCTTTTAGCTTGTTAGACAAGCTTGCAACTAGAGCTCTCATTTGCTGAATATCAGCAACTAACTTAGAAACACGTTCCTTGTTAGTCTGAGAGACTCCTTGCTGTGAAAAAGCCACTGATGGTCTTGTTGTAGACGGTGGAGTCGTCGATGAAGATATGATTGGTGTGATTGTAGCACTGTGGGGTCTTGCAGTCATCAAGACTGGTCTATCTCCAATCTTGATTCCCAAAAGTCTGACATTTTTGGGAGGTGACTGGTCATCTTCTGCACTAACCAGTGATACTACAGCTGGTTTGATGACAGCATGAGTGACATGAACTACAGGAGTTGATGGTGCTGCTGAACTAGAGGAAGATGCACCAATCAATCCTTTACCTTTATCCTCAGAATGGAGAGATCCTTCAGTCAATTCTTCTGCCAAGTTCTGCACAGGCTCTTGAACACTCGTTGTTGTTTCATCCAATCCTTGTCTTGTCTCTTCCATTTTGAAGTCCTGACGTTGTCTCTTTCTGCTGAGACTTTGCCCTGACCCGGAAGGATCTTCTTCTTCTACAACTGGCTAGGAATCAGCTTCGGCCATGGGGTGATCAACTACTGAAGACGTATTGCCAACACCTTCACCTACGGATACTCTGCCAGGCATTATCTTGACCATCATCCCAGTCTTCATCTCCATCATCATCCCGGTTTCCTCCTTCTCCAAGGTTGACATCTCCTCCGATGTCATCAATAGCGTCCTCTTGGTTATCTCCTCCGATGTCATCTCCTCCGATGTCATCAATATCATCTTCCCTGTTTCCTCCTTTCCCCATTGGCAGCATCTAGTCCTTTTCTGATAGCTTCGAAATCAATGTGACTAGAGGGCAAGCGATCTAGAGGCTGCCATGACTGCATGTTCTTGCATTCCTTGAAGACTCCACACACCATGCGAACTGTTCTCCATAGATGATTGATTTCCTGAGACTGAGTCAAAACATTGCCAGATGTTTCATTTTAACTAGTCTGAATTGCTTTAAGTATGGCCAAATCATCTGGAGAAAGACCAGTTGCAACAAATTCTTTTTCCTTAACAACCTCCTTTTCTTTTTCTTTGCCAACTTCAGTTGTCAGTTTATCAATAGCAGTTGTATGATCAGATACCTTGGTGGCTAAAGTATCAAGACTGCCCCTCAACTGGTTGATCTCAGATGTAATTGGAGTTAGATCAACCCGGGGCGCGACAATCTTGGTGATCTCAGACATCACTTTTTCGAGTAATTGTTGCTCTCTGGCAACCACGGTATCATCAATCTTTTGACCAACTGAAGAGGCCAACTGGTTTCCAAGCTCAGTCACATCCAGACCAGGTTTTTCCACAAGATCCTTAACCTGTCTTTCTAACTCTTTCAAATCAACTCTGAAGATCTAACAGTTATGCTCAGCAAGTTGGTAATAGATGTAGTGACATTTGTTTGAGTCAGGTCAAAAGCCTCCTTTAATGATGTTGCCAGTTGATTGGAGCTTGTGACTAACTCGTTGAGCTTTCTAAACACCAAGTCTTCATTATCTGAAAGCTTGGTGATCCCCAAATCAACCACCTTGATATTAGTCATGTGTTCCTTGTGGTATTTGGAGAGTGACTTGGTGTTTTTATCAAGTGTCTTTTGAATATGCTCCACCCTCGTAAGAATGTTTGAGATATCGGGTTGAAAAGACACAAACTGACTATCCGGTAACGGAGGGGAAGATGCCACTGAACCAGTTCTAAAGGCAATTGAAGCAACTAGAGGAGGTAAAGTAATAATGGCTTCTCTAGTTGTCAATGCACCAGTTGAAGGAATAGGAGGGGTTGTAGAAGAAAGCTCAGGAAAAGCAAATTGGATCTCATGCTGAGAATGCTCAGGTGTGACATCCGGCAGCGGTAGGATGTGCCTATTTCTAGGCACAAAGAGTGAGTTTAATAATGATCTGGAGGGGCGAGGTGGTATTTCAGTGAGCACATCATAACTTCGTAAAACTAAAACTTGTGGTTCTAGGGGCTGACTGAAGAAAGAAGGGAGCTGATCGTGTATAGACGCATTTACCATTTCTTGGTCAGATTGTCTTCCTTCTTAATCCGAAGACTCTAGTTGGAACTCATCCTCATTTATGCCTAGATCCATAAATGATAGGGATGGCTGAACACCAGGTTCAGACTCCTGATGACCAGTTCCAGTTGCCTAGATGGTTTCCTCTGTTAGGGGATCCATTGCCGAAGCATCTTCTCCCTGGAAAGAGGTCACTGGTGCCTCAACCACAACTGCTCAATCTTCAGCTATAGTATCATGGGCCATAGAGTCTGGAACCTCGATCTCTGGCTGTGACTAGCCAGAAACTTCACCAGTTCTTGCTTCAAGAGTGTCAAAAATATGGCTCTGCAAGTTGAGTGCAGACACGAACTCTAAGTTGGGCTGGGCTGGCCCAATATTCTCTTCACCACTTCCACCTACAGTAATTTCAGAAGTGGTTTCCTGTTGTTCATCCCTTTGACTATCTCCAGTTGCTTCTTGGAAAGAAACTGGAGGGCTGGTTGGGACACTAACGTCAGTGGCAAGTTCTGACTGTTTCCTAAGGCGCTTCTTTGTTGTATGTTTTGCCTTTGGAATCACCTGGACACCTGTTGGGAGGTCTCCAGGGTAAGAAAGTGGAAGAACTGAAAAGCCGGAGCTGGTGGGAACAGACTGCTGCCCAGGTTCGGCAACTGTCACAGTACCAGCAGACGAACCGGTGGATCCCTCACTATTTTGAGGCCCGCCCAATTGTCATTCTGACTCACCTTGGATTGGTGCATCAGTTTTAGAGAATTCCATCCGCATTCTGTTTGGAATCTGGACCTCTCTAGGTGATGAGACAAGAGAGTCCAAATTCCTCAGCATCTCTGGACAGTGTAAAGAGCCTGAGTATTGTGATATGCATCACTGCCCAGAATCTAAAGAAAATAAAGCGACAAATATCTGGAGAAGGGTATACACAGACCCCTAGTACCCTTCAGCTTCTGTACAAAGCTTCTATACAAGATCTCAGCAAAGTCCACTCGAAGTCCATTCCACAAACAGTAAGTCATCTCTGCTTGTGTTGAGTTGATCTAGTCGAGTCCACCAGAACTTCCTCCCATGCTTTCCACCAGATGAATGAAGAAATATCTCCATGAGGGTGTGAGGCCTTTCAACGTTATAGCACCTTTTGTCTTCAGCACCCCATTTTCCAAACACTCCTTGTTTCCCATGTCGAGGAGCACCTGGCGAAAGTTTATGTTTTGGGAGATGGCTACTGGAGTCTCACCTTCTCTCTAGTAGTTAAGATGCAGAGCATTTCTCACAGTATCGGTTGTGATGGTACAATCAACTGTTTCATCCTTAAGAGTGAAAGAGATGGATGAACAGTCTTTAGATAGTTGTGTAGTGTACCAGAATTCACACAAGTAGTCATGGTACAACTTGTGTGGGTTAAGAGAAAAAGACTCGCCAATGGGAGAATCTAGAAGAAATTGTTGGATTCTTCCAATGAGAGAATTGGCGGCTTGAACCCCTTTAAAACTACCCATGGGATTATTAGGGTTCATTTTAATTGATTTTGCCTCAGGGGCACCATGAGCACGTTTGACTTGAGGAGATGAATTATATGCAATAGTGAGCAGATTTATATCTCTGCTGAGAGAAGATTTGGGAGCCATTTGATTCAAGAAAGTGAAATTAAGAATTTTGGAATTAGGGTTTTTAATTTAAGAAGCAGAGAGAGAAATGAAAGCAATTGTTGATGATTAGAATTGAATGAAGGAATGTGAAACGAAAGTAAATATGTTCGGAGTATTTATAAGCTGGATTCACAATCCCAAAGAATAACCAAGAATATTTAATTACCAAAACTCAAAAAATTGAAAGATATTTATAAATATTACTTTGAATTTTGAAGCAAAAATTTAATTCTTGGTGTTAGCATTGAATGCTACGATGGCTTATATACCCACTCGCCCACTATCTTTCCACAATCCTAAAAAAAAGTGCATCTTTTTACAACATGTTGATGACACGTCATGTGACAGTTGTGAGTGGCTTAAACTCTCGAGTACCATCACGTGTCACAAAAATTGTCCAAGTATTCTTACCGTTATGAAAATCTGGTTGACCTGCAGTTTTAAGACAAGACCAAACATGTATACTGGAGGATTAGTCCAGTGCCAGTTTCAACTGGACATCTTTCCAGTTGCAATTTTTCAAACAAAAACAGTTTTAGTCAGAAAAATATTGTGAGTCTTTTCCCCTAGAATGATGACCCAGATGTCAATTAGTGCCAAGATAGTATCACAAAGGCGTTCGATAGCCTGGCGAGCAAAGATCATCTGGACCTCCTTAACTGGAGAACTTCATCAATGTCACTAGTGCGTTCATAACAAATTCTCCAGTTTCAAGGATTTAACATTCCCAATTCGCTGATAAGATGTTTAAAAGTTTTCTCATCGAGAGGTTTTGTAAAAACATCAGCTAATTGTTTGTCAGTGGGGATGAAATGAATTTCGTTTTCTCCTTTCATAACATGATCACGAATGAAATGATACCTGATGTCAATATGCTTTGTTCTGGAGTGCATCACTGGGTTGTGAGAAATAGCAATTGCACTGCTGTTGTCACAAAAGATTGGTGTTCTTTTGTATCTTAGATCGTAATCTAATAACTGGTTCTTGATCCAGAGTATCTGGGCACAGCAACTGGCCGCAGAAATGTACTCTGCTTCAGCAGTGGACATAGAGACTGAAGTCTGCTTCTTACTGGTCCAACTCACCAATTTTCCTCCAAGGAAATGACAACCACCAGTTGTTGATTTTCTATCAATCTTACAAACTGCGTGATCTGAATCTAAATAACCCATTAGATCTAACCCCGAGCCTTTAGGATACCAAAACCAAGGCTAGGACACCCTTTCAGGTATCTGAAGATGTGCTTGACAGCGTGCAAATGTGATTTTTTTGGGTTAACCTGAAATCTGGCACATAAACATGTTGCAAACATTATATCTGGTCAACTTGCAGTTAGATACATCAATGAACCAACCATTCCACGATATTCTTTTTGGTCCACTGATTTGCCATTTGGGTCAGAGTCCAAATGCAATGGTGCTGAAATTGGTGTAGTTTTCGAAGGGATTGAATCATATTTGTATTTTCTTAACAAATTTCTGACAAATTTCTGACATATTTCTGACATATTTTTCTTTGGTTTATTTAATTTAAAGACCCAAGAAAAATGTTAATTCACCCATTAAACTCATTTCATACTCAGTTGACATGATTTTTGAAAATTTTTTACATATTGCATCATCAGTTGATCCAAATATAATGTCATCAACATAAATTTGTACCAATAAGATATTACCTTTTTCTTTCAGAATGAATAAGGTGTTATCTATTGCACTTCTTTGAAAGCCATGTTTAAGAAGATGTTTAGTTAAAGAGTCATACCTCTTGGGGCTTGTCTAAGACCATACAAAGCTTTGTTCAGTCTATATACCCAGTGAGAATGCTTTTCATTGATGAAGTCTGGAGTCTGCTTAACATACACTTCTTCTTCCAATGTTCCATTTAGGAAAGCACTTTTGACATCCATCTGGTAGACCTTGAACTGCAGATGGGCTGCATAAGCTAAGAAGATTCTTATGGCTTCAAGTCTAGCAACTGGAGCAAACGTTTCATCAAAGTCAACAGCATCTGCTTGACAATAACCCTTGGCTACCAATCTGGCTTTGTTTCTAACAACATTGACATCTTCATCCATCTTATTTCGGTATACCCGTCTTGTACCAATGGGTTCTTTCTTCAACCCTGGTGGACAAGGAAATAGTTCCTAAACATTGTTCCTTTCAAACTGGATAAGCTCTTCTTGTATAGCTTCTACCCAGCTTGGGTCTGCCATAGCCTCGTCAATCTTCTTCGGTTCAAACAGTGATAAGAAGGTGACGTTCAAGCATTGTTCACTTGTGGCTCTTCTATTCTGAACCCCACTACCTGGATCTCCAATTATCTGCTCAGTTGGATGTGCTTGTGTCCATTTAGTGTATTGACTAGGTTGATGTACGACAATATCATTGCAAGTAACCTGAGGAACGTCCTCAGTTGTTGCAACTGGAGGATCAGTCCAGACTTCTTCAATATCATTATCAGAGTCAATGAGGTCACGATTTGCATCATGGAATTTTTCAGTTGAAGGCATTTCTTGAACAACTGGAGAACTTGGCGTCTAAACTGGTTCTGATTCTGGAGTGGCACGAACATCAGATCCAATTACCAGTTTTTGTGGTAAATTAAAACTGATGGAAGGATAAAATGGAGTTTCACTGAAGGTTTTCTTAACAACTCGTTCCAAGTCTTTGTGACTGGAAACATCTTTTGGTGTAGTAACTGAGTGATGAACAGGGCCAGATACACCAAAATCAACTGGAATAACTGGAGACATATCAAGGCTTGGCCTTCTGTTGATAGCATCATTTGATTCATCAAATGTGACATGAATTGACTAATGAACCTTTTGGAGTCTATAATTATAAACTCTAAAGGCTTTACGTATATCTGAATAGCCCACAAACCCTTCTTCATTAGCTTTAGCATCAAATTTCTCTAGCTGACTGGAATCGTTTAAAATATAGACTGGACAGCCAAATACATGAAAATATCCAATATTTGGCTTTCGATTCCTGAGCACTTCATAGGCAGTCTTCTTGTGTCTTTTGATATAGACTGACCTATTTTGGGTGTGACAAGCTGTTGCCACTGCTTCAGCCCAAAAACTTGTGGGAAGACCAGATTCAGATAGCATACTTCTTGCAGCTTCAATCAAGGTACGATTCTTCCTTTCAACAACACCATTTTGCTTTGGGGAGTGAGCTGAAGAAAAGTTTTGAGAGATGCCAGTGTCATTGCAAAATGATTCAAGTACTTTATTCTGAAATTCGGTACCATTATCACTTCTCAACTGACACACCTTGTGAGTATACTTGAGTTCAATTCTTTGATGAGAGAGATGATTTCAGCAGCTGCATCACTTTTGGCTCTGAGGAATATCACCCAACAGAATCTGGTAAATTCATCAACCACAACTAGAGTATAACGTTTTTCAGCTCTAGTTTGAACATTTACTGGTCCAAATAGATCCATATTAAGCATGTGAAGAGGTTCAGTGATACTAAAGTTTTGCCTGGTTTTAAATCTGGCTCTTTTCTGCTTGCCCATCTCACACCCTGGACATGGCCTTTCCTTCTTGAAAGATATGAGAGGTATCCCATCTGCCAGTTGTTTTCGAGACAACTTATTAATATTTTTGAAATTTAGATGGGATAATCTCTTATGCCACAACTAGTTGGTGTCCTCATCAGCCTTGGTATGGAAACAATGCTCTTTTGGAGCTGGTTTCATATCCATTATGTACACATTTCCCTTTCTTGGTGCAATTATTACCGCTTGCCAATCCTTGTTAAATATGGTGCCTTGTGCAATATCAAACAAAACTTTGAAGCCATCATCACACAATTGACTTACACTGATCAGGTTATATTTCAAACCATTTACAAATGTAACTTTAGTGAATTTGACTTGTCTATTATTAAGCACACCATATCCTTGAGTTTTTCCACTACCATCATTACCAAATGTCACTGTCGGTCCATCTTGAACAGTGAACTCTTCCAGCAGGGGTTTACATCCGGTCATAGTTTGGCCAGCTGCGCTATCCAGATACCAGATATGCTTCTTTCGATCGCCCTGCATACCTACAAAATCATTAGTTATTTTTGTGAACCCATCTTTTCTTGATGGGTTCACTGGACTTCACCTGAGAATCCTCAGTTGATTGTTGAGGGGTGAAACTGGGGGCTGAATCTGGAGCATGTTCAACAGCTCCAGCTCCAGGAGTAAAGACAATTGGTAAATGGTATTTGTTCCCCTTTTTATTTTCAGTTTTGGTTCCAGTTGGAACCTTTTGTTTCTGTTTTGATTTGGAAGGGGTTTTGACACTTTGTTTTTCAACTGAAGAAGACGAGGCTCCTTCCAGATTTTTGATTCTGGCAGTACAACTCTGAACCTGCCTAGACAAAAGTTGGAATTGACTGTCCAGTTTCAACAAAATATCATTTTCAACAGACACCTGAACCTTGGACTTAGGTTCAGTTTGTTTCTTGGAGTTCTTGGGCTCCTTCGACTTTTGAGGTAAAGGCTTTTCACCAGCAGCCTTATTAACTAGAGCTTTAGCCTGTTTGGCTTCAGTTTTGACCTCAACAGTTGTGGTCTCAACAGATTCAGTTTTGACAGTCTTAGGTTGGTCATAAGGTGTTTCAATTGTAAGACTTGCAGGTAATGCATGAAGATCTGGTTTGAGTGCAGCCATTTGTAAGACTTGGAGGTAATGCATGAAGATCTGGTTTGAGTGCAGCCATTTGCACATCTCCAGATGTCCGTGCATTTTTCTGGGCATCAATAGTTCTAGAAAATGCATCATAATTCATTCTAGATGCTTTTACCCATGACCTGAAAACCATTTGTTCCTTTTCCAGATCAGATTTTAATTTTTGGTTTTCAAGTTCAAGAACCTCATTTTTCAAAACTGAGTCCATAAGAGCCAACTGGATGCTTTGTAAATCATTCAACTGGGTTTCAAATTATTTAATTCAGTTATAACTGTCTCCAGATATCTTTCACGGTCAGTTCTAATAGTTTCAACAAACAATAAATCACCATTGAGTGATTCAGCAATGTCCAGTTTTAGTTCTGGGTCATCCTGGTTGTTATAATCACATACCTTCTTCAAAATGATGTTCACCCATCTCCCTGCAATGGCATCATCCCTCACCAGATGTTGCTGTTGATCTTCTAGTACCATGAATATGCGTGTTTTGGCATAATGGGCCACATATGCGTGTTTTGGCATATTGGGCCATGATTGCGTGTTTCAGTGACAGATTAGGGATTTACGTGTTTGTGTGAGTATATAAGGAAGAATATATTTGCGTGTTCCTTAAAAACTCTTAAACACTTTGCGCGTTCTTTGTCTGATCCACTGTTCACTCATTCTCGATTCATAGAACTTGATATATTTGTGTTTTAGACACAGAAAACACATATACTAACACATTTTGAACAAAGGTATTTGATTAACAACATTTCTGGATCCAAATCTAATGATTTATTGTTATTTTTTTAGGGTTTTTATTTTCGAACTAAAATCCTTAAAAAGGAACATAAACATGTAATGGATGGAGAAATGGAATCTAAAAATGTTAAAACCGAGTAAAAACGAATCCAATCGTACTAGATTTAGACATTTTGTGGTTCAAAATCTACTGGTTAAGATCTAAGGGTTGCATTTCTGGTTGCATTTCCATTTTTGCGTCTTTCTGATGACCTCATCACAAAGAACACGCATTTGACTGGTCAACACCCTTTTGCGTGTTCTTATTGCCAAATACACCATTTTGCTTGTTTGTCACCATTTGCGTGTTTCATGGCCTATAAATTTTTATGATAAAGGTTTAAAAAGTAAAATATGAAACACACCTCGCATTGACAAGTCAAACCCGACACCATATGTGTGTATTGTCACCATATGTGTGTGTATAAGGAAATTGTCGATTCTAGGACTTATAAAATTTTCAAAACGGGAAATTTTTTGAATCAGTCAAATTAGAAGGGACATTTTCCTTATAATTTTGAACTTTAGAAAATTTAAAAAAAACAATGATTTTGGTTAAATTTGGTAAAGTTCGAAGTGTCGTTTATTAAAACTTAAATGTTTTGGAAGATTATGAAACAAATGGTTTCATTGTCTTGGAAAACATTTAAAAGTTTTAATTTTGACGTGTTGTTTTGATAAAATTGGTAACATTTTGGAAGAATATGAAACAAATGGTTTCTATATCCTAGGAAATGTTAAGATTTTTGTCATTCAACTTATTTGTCGATGGTTAAAGTTGATAACATTTTCGGAGCAGTGAAACTATTAGTTTTAGGGGCGTTATTTGTTGTTGGTGACAGTTTGTTTGTTGTTGTTTGTATCTTTTTTGCAGATGGCTGATAGACACTTTCACAGGAATCATAAATACTTGATCGATTTGGATGTGGCTCAGGCTAATGCAGAGAGATTTGTCGGGATTCTGGATTTTCAACAGCATTCAAGAATCAGACATGTTCTCACCGCTGACCCAGTTATCTATCTGACTTTCTTAAGTCAATTCTGGGAATATGCAAGATTGTTACCCGATGTTGTCCCAAGCATTGAAGCAAGGGTGAATAATCAGACCTTCCAGTTCACTGACTCTGACTTGATTGGTATTCTCGACTTGGGAACTGAAGACCAAGGGGGAGGAGTGAATGGTCCAACCACATATCCCCAAGCACTTAGATTGGGAGCTTTCAGAAGAATGGGATATGTTGGTCCTACGAATCAAAACACATTTAAGAAGAATTGGTTAATGGGCAGATGGAAATTTTATTCACAAGTGATTCTTGTTTCTTAGAGCAATAAGAAGTCGGGTTATGACTCTTTGAATGTCGAAACCCAATCACAAGTAATATCTTTGGTGCTGAACAAGCCTTATAGCTTCTCTCATTATATTTTTAATGAGATGTGCAAACAAATAAGGGCAAGGGATGATGAGAGATTTTTTATGTATCCGAGATTCGTGATGCTGATCATTAATGGTCGATTACCCAATCTTGTTCCAAAGGAACCTACTGTCAGGTCGAAAATCGACCAAGTATAATTTGTTCAGAATTATTGAAGTTCAGAGAAGATACTTGTACAGAAATTCTGAGACGTCCCTCAGAATTAGTTCTTTGAAGCTTCACCTCATATCAAGATCAACACATCTGAAGACTTTCATTCTAAAGTCGAAGACTGAAGAATGAAGAAGGGAAACCTCTGAGGAGCAGAACTCTGAGAAGATTTCATCTGATTGAAGATCTGAGCTCTCAGTGAAAAAGTATTTACAACACTTTTTCACTGATTACGAGGAATTCTTTTTGCAGGCTTTAAACTACCTTTACCCGGTTAATAACTTTATACCTGGGATTGGGATAGTTTTAGCAAAAGGTTGGGAATAAAGTATGTCAAGTCACATCAAGAAACTTATATACTTTACCTTAAACAAACATGTTATGGATTTGTCCCACAAATCCATAAATGCATCCAGCCATATTTGTACGGCATTTGCCATGTCATCAAGACATGTTTGCCTATAAATATAAGACTTGTCACACTTGCAAAAATTCTTGGAACCTTGGCATTGCAACGTGTGATATTTACTCTAAGTATTCTTACGCGTAATTCCTCGTTGGTTAGATCATTTGTATTTCTAGGTTGTTTAGATATTTTCACAAGTGTGATTATCTTTGTTCCGCAACAACCTTTGTATTTTGTTTATATCAATAAATAAAATACTTGGAAAAATACATCTCGACTCATTGCCATAATACTTAATTATATTTAGTATTTATATAGTTTCAAGCAATTGTTCTTACTTATCATATTTGTTCATATCCATTATCTGGATCGTGATTCTTAACTAGTTTTCATCTAGATTAGAATCACTTTCCAGTCGGGTTACTTGATATAATTGTCTTTAGTGTTATACCTTTATTATATCTTGTATTCGATTAACATCTTGTGTAGGTGGACGCACATTTGGTATCAGAGCCTCCCAGGTTAAATCATTAAGTTGTTATACCTGTTTGATCCTACAAGATGTCTGGAACCGAACAACCAAACACAAATGGTAACCCTAATGTTAATCTCAATGCTACTCCACCACCACCACCAGCAGCACAACCCAGTGTTCACGTACACTTTCCTAACAACCCTGTCCCTAAGTTAAATGGGGATAGTGACTCATTTATCACATGGAAAACATGCAGGCTCAAGTACATCGTTGGGGCTAAGAGACACTTGACCTCCATTCTCTTAGAAGGACCTTATGTACCCATGAATGCCTCGACTATTGTTTTTAACCAAGATAGGACCCCTAGAATGACACCCAAAAAGAAAGATCACTGGTCAGAAGAAGACCATAGATTGGCTAACCTTGACTCAAAACTTCAAAATATGATTCTTTTTGCTGTCCCAGAAAGTCTAAAACCCACTCTTGTTTTACTTGACAATTCTAAATTAATGTGGGAAGAGTTAATGACTCAGTTAGAGGGTACTAAGGAAACTGTTGTCACAAGCAAAGTTGCTTTGAACAAAGAATATGAAGCCTTCTTTGCATTACCAAATGAAACTTTGACTCAAACATATATTAGATTTACAAACTTGGTTAATCAATTGAAAGCTTTGGGTGTTGATAAAGATAAAGAAATTTTGTTGGAAAAGTTTTGTGATATACTACCTTCTAAATGGGAAAATTTGATCATGGTTTTAAGACAAGGAAAAACCCTTCACAGCCACATTCTAGCCTCTTTATACGGTGCTTTTAGATATACTGAGGAAAATAAAGCTGAGAGAGCTGTGGCTGAGCAAGATGCTAAGAATCATGTTTCTACCATTTCTGCCCTGGTTCATTATTCTGAACCTAATGACTCTGCCCTACTATCTTCTAAGAGTGATCATTCTGACTCTGTGAAGAAGATGGTAGCTGAATTAATGAAAATTGGTATTTCTGATTATGCATCACATGAATGTGATGAGGATGACGATGTTGATCTTGTTGCAATGATTGCCAAAACTTTTAATCGTTTTAAATTCAAATCTAAAAGAAATGGCAAACAATTTTCTTCAAACAATTCTGGTGATAAGTCCAATTTTGGAATGTTTTAAATGTGGAAAGAAAGGACATTTTATGAAGGAATGCAGATCATCACAACCCTGTTCATCACAAACTGCCCCTAACCATTCTATCTTTCAGAAAAATGATGATGGGTACAAAGCTAAATACAAGAAGCTGAAAGCCCACATCGCAATGATGGCACAAGAAGAATCCAACAAGAATAACTGCATGGTAGCAGACTCAGAAAAATGGGAGGATTCTGACGTGTCCTCTGATGATGAAGAAGAAGTGAGGGACACGTGTTTCATGGCTCGTGAAGATCAGGGTCATGTTGTTAAGTCTGATGTGGAATCCGGTCGATGGGTGGACATAATAATGAAGAAGGTTAGTGCTTTTGGTTTTGAGAAAGATGAGGAACAAAAATTGGACCTTTTAGTTCTGATAGAGGCCGATATTTTATATGTTGAAACTATGCGTTCAGAAAGCATTAAAATGTTTGAAATAAATTCTTCTGAACTAAACGCCAGTCAGGCAAGGCTAAAAGAACTAAAAGATGTTCAACTGGCTTTGAAAAGTTATCAATCTCTGGTTTCCAAACTTGAATTAGAAAAGGAAGAATTAAAAATTATTTTGGAAAAAGAACAAAAAATAATTAAGTCATGGATGAAATCACCTTTTCCTGAAGCTGCCATTAAGAAAACTTTTGAAAATCAAAGAATTGCATATGGCACTGGTGATCTTCATCTTGCATCTGTTATAACTGATTTGGATGCACTTCCTAAATAAATGAGACTAGAGATTATTTTTAAAGATCTTGGAAAAACAAAAGAAATAACTGATCAAGCCCAGGAACAACCTGAGGGAAAATCTGAGGCACGTCAGACCAGTGCTTCAGACAAGAAAGTTAAAACCAAGAAGTCTTCCCCTCAGTCTTCATCTAAGCCTTCCCCTCAGTCTTCAACTAAGGTAAGTGCAAAGTTGTAATGCACGATTGAAAAATGTTGAAAGCACTCCTCAGAATACTAAACAAAGCCCAAAACCTTTTTTTAAGAAAATCAAACAAGTCAAAGAAAAATCTGAGAAGAAAAAGGTTGAAGATATCATCAAACCAATTGTTTTTATCTCATCTAAGATCATGACTGACATCCCTTTTGATCCTTCGGTTCCATATGTATCAAAGAAATCTGAGGCTGCTAAGGGAGAGCCCAGTGGACCCATCAAGAGATGGGTTCCCAAAAGGAACTAATCTTTGTGTATGTGCAGGGTGACCGCAAAAAGAATATATGGTTTCTGGACAGTGTTGCGGGTAGAACGATAACTGGTCACCAGACCCTGCTAGAGGAATATAGGGTGCAAGAGGGGCCCTCGATAACATTTGGAAATGATGAAAATGGACAAACTGAGGGATATGGTGTTGTGAATAGTGGTCAAGTTAAATTCACAAAAGTTGCATATGTGAATGGTTTGAAATATAACCTGATCAGTGTCAGCCAACTTTGTGATGATGGCTTCAAAGTATTATTTGATATTTCACAAGGCACCATATTCAACAGAGATTGGAAGGTAGTGATGATTGCTCCAAGGAAGAGAAACATTTACATAGTAGACATGAATAGTGCTACTTCTGAACAATGTTTCTACACCAAGGCAGATGAGGACACCAACTAGTTATGGCACAAAAGGTTATCCCATCTCAATTTCAAAAATATAAATAAGTTGTCAAGAAAACAACTTACTGATGGGATACCAGCAATGTCTTTCAACAAAGACAAGCCATGTCTAGGGTGTGAAATGGGAAAGAAGAAGAGAGCATCCTTCAAGACCAAGCAAAATTTCAGCATTACTGAACCACTTCATATGCTTCATATGGATCTTTTTGGTCCTGTGAATGTGCAGACAAGAGCTGGGAAGAAATACACCCTGGTAGTAGTCGATGAATATTCAAGATATTGTTGGGTGATCTTCCTCAGAACCAAAAGTGAAGCTGCTGTTGAAATTATTTCCCTCATCAAACAAATTGAACTCAAGCAGAAGCGAAAAGTTTGTCAGCTCAGAAGTGACAATGGCACTGAATTCAGAAATTCCACTCTGGAAACCTTCTACACTGACACTGGCATATCTCAAAACTTCTCTTCAGCCCACACACCAGAACAGAATGGTGTTGTAGAAAGAAAGAATCGGACGCTGATAGAAGCTGTCAGAAGTATGTTGAATGAATCAGGTCTTCCAAAATGTTTTTGGGCTGAAGCTGTTGCAACTGCTTGCTACACTCAGAATCGCTCAATTTATGTCAAGAGACATAACAAGACTACCTATGAAGTGCTCAGGAATAGAAAGCCTAATATTGGATATTTCTATGTATTTGGATGTCCAGTATACATTCTGAATGATTCCAGTAAGTTGGGCAAGTTTAATGCCAAGGCTGATGAAGGTTACTTCTTAGGATATTCAACAATTCGCAAAGCCTTTAGAGTCTATAACAAAAGACTTGAAAAGGTTGATGAGTCAATTCATGTTACCTTTGATGAATCAAATTCTGCAATCTTTAATAAACCAGTCTCTGAACCACCCTCAGATAGTCCTATCAGTTTTGATGAATCTGATCACAATGATCAATCAGATCAGTCACCTGAACGAGTTTCTGATCATCTCAGTTCAGAACCAGTTAATATTCAGCAAAGCAACACTCCATATTATCCTTCAGTCACTTTCAAACTGCCGTCTGAAATGACTATTGGATCAGATGTGCGTGCTGCTACTCCTCAGATATCAGTCTCCACTGAAATACCTCAGAATGAACAATTTCATGATGCAAATCGTGATTTACAAGATGATGAAGATGATGAAACAGAAATAGTCTATTCTGAAACATCTCCTGAAGTAAGCCAGAGGAGTTCTTGCACTGATATCATTGTTCATCCTGGTCATTACTCTAAATGGACTCAATCACATCCAATTGATCAAGTTATTGGTGATCCAAGTAGAGGGGTTCAGACCAGAAGAGCCATAAGCGATCAATGCTTATATGTCAGCTTCTTATCAATGATTGAACCGAAGAAGATTGACGAGGCTTTGAAAGATCCAAGTTAGGTTGAAGCCATGCAAGAGGAGCTTAACCAATTTGAAAGGAACAATGTTTGGGAGCTTTTTCCATGTCCCAGCAATCTGAAAAAAGAACCAATTGGGACAAGATGGGTCTTTCGTAACAAGGTAGATGAAGATGGCCATGTTATCAGAAACAAGGCAAGACTTGTTGCAAAAGGTTATGCACAAGAAGAAGGAATTGATTTTGATGAGACTTTTGCACCAGTTGCTAGACTTGAAGCTATCAGAATATTCTTAGCATTTGCAGCTCATCATGAGTTCAAGGTCTACCAGATGGATGTTAAAAGTGCCTTTTTGAATGGAGAATTGGAAGAAGTCGTGTACGTTTATCAACCAACAGGATTTGAAAGTAAAGAAAAACCTCACTGGGTGTATAGGCTGAACAAAGCTTTATATGGTCTGAGACAAGCACCTAGAGCCTGGTATGATACACTAACTCGACATCTTTTAGATAATGGTTTTAAACGGGGTGCAATAGATAATACTTTATTCATCTTGCATGAGAAAAGTGATATCTTGCTTGTACAAGTATATGTTGATGATATTGTGTTTGGTTCTACAAATGAAAAATTGTGTGACAAGTTTTCTAAAATAATGTCTTCTGAGTATGAAATGAGTATGATGGGTGAGTTGACATATTTCTTGGGTCTTTAAGTGAAACAATCCAGTGATGGTATTTTTATAAATCAAGAAAAATATGTCAGAGATTTATTAAAGAAATATCAATTTGACTCAGTTTCATCCAAAGATACTCCAATTTCATCACCATTAACTTTGGACTCAGATCCTCATGGAAAACCTGTCGATCCCATAAAATGTCGTGGTATGGTGGGATCATTAATGTACTTAACTGCAAGTAGACCAGACATAATGTTTGCAACATGTCTTTGTGCACGATTTCAATCTGATCCCAGAGCAGCACACCAGAATGCGGTAAAAAGAATTTTTCGATACCTTAAAGGTGTTCCCAGACTAGGTCTTTGGTATCCCAAAGGCTCAAGTCTAGATCTCATGGGTTATTCAGATTCTGATCATGCAGGTTGTAAGATAGATAGGAAAAGTACCATAGGTGGTTGTCATTTTCTTGGTGGCAAATTAGTTAGTTGGACGAGCAAGAAGCAGACTGCAGTTTCATTATCCACAGCTGCGGCTGAATACATTTCTGCAGCAAGTTGTTGTGCTCAGATTTTATGGATGAAGAACCAACTAACTGATTATGGTGTTAAATATACCAGAACTCCAATATTTTGTGATAACACAAGTACCATCGCAATATCTCACAATCCTGTCATGCATTCCAAAACCAAGCATATCGACCTCAGGTATCATTTCATTCGTGATCATATTATGAAAGGTGATATTGAAATTCATTTCATTCCCACTGATAAACAACTAGCTGATGTGTTTACAAAATCTTTAGATGTCAAAACTTTTAAACATCTCATCAGCTAGTTAGGAATGCTAAATCCTGTGTAGCATTTCAGGGGGAATTGACAAAAATATTTTTTCGAATAAAGGAATTTTTTTTCTAAGGAGGAATTTTTGCCTCAGAAAATGTTTTGTCTGAAATGGCTCAGAATCTGAGAAGACTTCAGAACTTTAGAAAATGAGATGGCTCAAATTGCACTTACTGAACCTCTCTCGGAATTAAATAAATCAAATCTGAAGTCAATCAGAACCTTTTATTTTATAAGTGATATCTGGTTTGCAGATGGACACAAAGTTTTACTGTATAAAGATACCTTTTTGCTTACGTGTCATACTACTTGCGTCGTAAAGAAAAATGATCATTGCTTTTGCATTAAACAAGGATGAATACTTTTGGAAAATGTGGGGTCATGGCCGTTGTTGCATTAAAAGCGGACGTGTAACCAAAAATTATTTCGGACTTCAAACCCGATCAAAATTACCATTTAATAAAATATTATTTCTTTTAATTGGGTTTGAACTTCAAAATTCTTTTTATTTTATTTTCTTTGGAAATCCTTCGTATTCCCTTCGAAAATATAAATACTCTTTCCAAAAATCATTCTCACATTTACTTCATTTTTAATTTACTCCCCAATCATTCATTCTCTCTCATTCTCTATTCCTTCAAACACTCAAACCCTAAATCACATTCTTTTCATCTTCATCTTTCCAAAATCAAATCATCATGGCAAAATAACCATCCCAAGCCAAATCTCTCATTACTTTCGAATATAATCCTCCAAAGCCTGCAGTAAAGGCCAGTTCAAATTGGCCAGAGAAGTTTGAAGCCAAGGCCATTCGTTTTAATATGAACAATTTTAAAGTCGCCCTCAATGCCAAAAATAAAACTCTCATGGGTCGAATAAATAAATTTCTTGACGAATGTCCTCTTTCTTTTGCCTTGACTGTAGATCCAGAGATTCTTTACCATAGATATCTCTTAGAATTTTAGTACACAGCCAAAGTAAGCAAGGATCATAAATCCATTGCTTTCACTCTCAAGGATAGCACGAAGAAATGTGTCATCACTTTGGATGCATTCAGAGAGGCCCTTCATCTAAATTATTTGCAAGAATCTGCTGCAATGCTTCAGGTATTTACTAAAACTGACACAGCACGACCGACTGGCTCAGAAAGGTCACTGGGCGGGTCGCAAAAGAATGCGAGACCCACCGGTGCACCTGGTGACAAATTATTGAGGTTGGTTAAACCCAAACCAGCCTCAACCACCCAGTCACAGCCCTCATCCAATGACCAACCTGAGGATCTCCCAAAAGATCCCTCGTGATCTCAAGGGCGTTTTAAAACGACGAAAATTTAAGAAGTCCTCACAGCCCAAGGACACTACCATCGAAGCACACTTTTCTGGTACCTCCCAAAAGGAACCAAAAGAATCAAGTCAAAGGGAAAACCCACAAGCAACCATCTCCAAAATTTCTGTAGGAGGAGATGGTGAAGAAAACTTAAGTGTGTCAGCCCAACACACAATAGAAGTTGAGTCTGCACTTGCACCCCCTGAAACTTCACAAATCTTACACTCTTCTATTGCACAAACTGTTGATGTTTCTCAGGTGATACCCAGAGAGACTGAGGTTTCAACTTCCGCGGCCGATGAAGGGATTCTTGGAAATAGCACAAGAATTACTGAGGCAACCCCGGTATCGACTATTGTAGGCTAAGATGCTACGGCGGAGCCTATCTCTATAACTGGTAACGATGCATCTACTCTTGAAGTAGTTGTTGAACCAGCATCTGGAACTGGCAGCAGTGGTCAGGTCTAGGGCATATCTGATCAGAGTGAGGTCTTGACTTCATTCTGGTATGAAGATGAGCCACTTCAGGGGAATCTTGATTCCCTTGCTAACTTTGAGTTTGATGAGGACCTATTGGAGGAGAACCAGTCATCTGGTTCTGAGCCAACCTTCAACCTCGCAAACGTCCAACCTCCCCCAGAAAATCCAAATGTTTTTGTTGAACAACCATACACCTGACCACCAATCTCACATCAACACCCTTTGTTTCCTGAAGGCTCAACTCCTGCATACATTACTTCACCAACCTTCCAACCACAACTTCAACATTTACACCCACAAATTCACAATGTTCCACCCCAAAGGACTTACGATGTGCCAGAAGAGCAAGATAAAGACTTGGACTCAGAAACAGAATCTGAGGGTCCAACTGATGTTCAATTGGAAAGAACTCTTGCTGGCCTTCGTACATTGCCCTTTGTTGCTTCTGCTTCTGCACAACCACCTCCTCCTTTGAGTGTGGAAACACAGTTAGAGAAGAATAATACCGAAGTCCAAAGCCTACTTCTCAAGGTAGAGGACTTGTCTAAATCTCTAACTGCCAACACCAGGTCCTTGTCTGATTTGAAGAGTGCTCAGGTATTTCTTGGAACTGAGTTCACCAAGGTTGCTAGTAATGAAGGACTGGTGGGTGGGATGCTCAATGAACTTGTGATGGCTTGTGATCGTATCAGCTCAGCCATCAGAGAGACTGATCAAAAGAGATGTGCAGACTTCAGTTGTTGCGAATCTGACATCTAGTGTTGAAATTATGAAGGAGGAAGTTCTGGCAGTCGCGAAAGAGGGGACTGAATTGGTAAAGAAGCGAAGTGTTGATGAAGTGATAAACAAGGTGCATTTGGAGTTGTCTCAGAATTTGGTTACTGAGCTAACAACTGCCATTGCATCTAAATTTGAGGATAAGGTCAAAGAGATGGTCGAGGACTTCACCAATAAATCAAATGAGAGAGTGGACAAGGCTGTTGAAGAAATTAAAAATTATGTGTCCACTCTCAACAAAACTGTCCAAGACCAGTCTCAGAAACTGGATGATATTCTGACCATCCTCGGGAAGGAGCCTACAGCTGTTGTTCTTCCCACTCCTTCTCCCCCATCTTTTACTGAAGCTGATAGAAAAATGCTAAAGGAAGTTTTCGAGCATGAGAAGCTGAACCTTAACTCATTATTCAGGTTAAGGGCTCATTTTTCAACAATGACAAAGGGGGTTTCTGATAGTATGACACAACAAAGTTGGGAACCTCTGCAGCGCATGCAAAAGGCAATTGAATTATACTCAAAGATGCCTGCAGAGATCCCCAAAGGGGGAAGTGAAGTGCCCATTGGTTTGTTTGCCAACTCACAAGAATTAATCGAAGCAACCAATAAGCATTCTGAAGCTGAGGGGGAACTTCAGAAGAAACAAGCTGAACCACAACCTTCTGAGCCTGCAAAGAAAGATAAAGGAAAATCTCAGTTGGTTGAAGAACCCAAGAAGAAGTCAAAGGGTTCTAGTTTAGTTGTCGGTGAGAATGTGGATGAGTAAGGTTTTCTGCTTACTGATCCAAAAGCTGATGAAAACAAGTTAAAAACCTTGCAGAAACAAGTATCAAATCAGTTCATTGCCTTTAGGGAAAACAAGCTTAGAGAAAGAGAACAACATCAGAAGATGGGGACTCTTGATCATATTGATGCTGCAGCTCTTGGTCTCTCATTTGAAATATATCATAAAATCAAAGGAGATGCAAGAGTGCAGAAGGCTTTGGCTGAAATGACTGAATATGAGTATGGGGTGAATTACTCAACTCTGGAACAGAAATTGGACCATCTCACCTTTCAGATGTCCATTGAGGACTTGGTAAAAAAAATAGAGCAAAGAAGATGGAAAATATAAAGAAGAATATTCTGGCTGAAGTTCTGAAGGTTGAGAAACAATTGTTGAAGCCCCCATCTGTGCCAAAAGTGACTGGACCAAGGAGTTCAAGGAAAAATGTTTGTGATGCGGATCTCTCCATTTTCAAGCCAATTTCTAAGGATGTTGCTGCAACACAAAAGAAACAAGAGTTGGCTCAGTATGAACATTATCTGAAGCACATATCCCATCCTGCCAAGATCATTGATATGGAAATTCTGAAAGAAGATGGTTTGAAATTGTTTGATCTGGTAGTGACAAGGGAAGGGAGAGCCCCACCAGAATATAACCAGGTTTCAGTTCACGAGTTTGGCATTTCTGAACATAGAGAGATGATTCCCATTCTGAAGGCTAAGCCTAAGTCTCGTCTGATTAGCGCATGGATGCAGAGGATCCAACAAAAGATGCAAGCCAAGAATGATATGGAGACAAGATTATTTGGGGAGAAAGACTCTTCACTGAAAAGGAAAGCTGCTGATGCACCTGAGGGCTCCAGGGCTGCAAAGAAGTAGTCTTTTACTCTGAAACTTTCATGTACTTGTAATTATTTTTGAATTGTATGTACTTGTAACAAATTTTGAGATTCTGTACTGTATATATGTTGCAAGTCCCTCATTACAAGTAGATGGTAGGTTTAAGTTAGAATTTACACAAGTAAATATTCTAAGACATCAATGATCTATAAGATGTCCTTAGAAAATTTTTCATATAACTTAAACAAAACTTGCATTTTAGACTTACAAACATGTATAGATAGCAGTCTAAAAATGCATGTAATATTTCAGAACAAATAGGGGGAATTTGTTAGGTCGAAAATCGACAAAGTATAATTTGTTCAGAAATATTGAAGTTCAGAGAAGATACTTGTACAGAAATTCTGAGACGTCCCTCAGAATTAGTTTTCTGAAGCTTCACCTCAGATCAAGATCAACACATCTGAAGACTTTCATTCTGAAGTCGAAGACTGAAGAATGAAGAAGGGAAACCTCTGAGGAGCAGAACTCTGAGAAGATTCCATCTGATTGAAGATCTGAAGGCTCTCAGCGAAAAAGTATTTACAACA
Organism: Erigeron canadensis; assembly: GCF_010389155.1. Taxonomy (NCBI): domain Eukaryota; kingdom Viridiplantae; phylum Streptophyta; class Magnoliopsida; order Asterales; family Asteraceae; genus Erigeron; species Erigeron canadensis. The sequence continues at coordinate 17,362,051 of NC_057762.1, read as the reverse complement.
CTTTTTCACTGATTATGAGGAATTCTTTTTGCAGGCTTTAAACTACCTTTACCCGGTTAATAACTTTATACCTGGGATTGGGATAGTTTTAGCAAAAGGTTGGGAATAAAGTATGTCAAGTCACATCAAGAAACTTATATACTTTACCTTAAACAAACATGTTATGGATTTGTCCTACAAATCCATAAATGCACCCTACCATATTTGTACGACATTTGCCATGTCATCAAGACATGTTTGCCTATAAATATAAGACTTCTCACACTTGCAAAAATGCTTGGAACCTTGGCATTGCAACGTGTGATATTTACTCTAAGTATTCTTACGAGTAATTCCTCGTTGATTAGATCATTTGTATTTCTAGGTTGTTTAGATATTTTCACAAGTGTGATTATCTTTGTTCCGCAACAACCTTTGTATATTGTTTATATCAATAAATAAAATACTTGGAAAAATACATCTCGACTCATTGCCATAATACTTGATTATATTTAGTATTTATATAGTTTCAAGCAATTGTTCTTACTTATCATATTTGTTCATATCCATTATCTGGATCGTGATTCTTAACTAGTCTTCATCTAGATTAGAATCACTTGTCAGTCGGGTTACTTGATATAATTGTCTTTAGTGTTATACCTTTATTATATCTTGTATTCGATTAACATCTTGTGTAGGTGGACTCACACCTACTGAATCGGTGACGACGATTCCTAACCGTATCTTTAGCGATAGCTATAGATACCGTGGAAACCTTCCATTGCAGAGTCGACCGAGGGACATAAATCTTTTTGGTGCATGATGAGCGTCCATTTTAAGATAAAAACCCTATCAAAATGCTTCATTTCAATCTATAAATGAGTTAATATTCCTGAACTATTGGTACTTAATGGAATCGTATGTTTATGCAGGTTCGCGGAAGATGCGATAGAGGGTAAATGGCATCAAGTGACTCAAGAAGGAAGCCTATGAAGTTACAAGACACAAGGAAGTGATTCGGGAGCCGAACGAAGAAGAACAAGCTGCAACAGGAGTCACCAGCGGCGCTGGGGAAGTCCCAGCGCCGCTCCCAGGTCACCAGCACCGCTGGCCTAAAGAAACCCAGTTCCAGCGCCACTGGGTGGCCCAGATCTGAAACCAACTTAAATCACTATTTAAGCCGAACTAACCCTCAAAACCCTAAGAGAGGGCCGATTCAGCAGCCTAAACCGCCCAGTATCAACCCTAGTTTGTAGTTGCATATTCCAAGAAGGTTTTGGAGCTTATGGCACCTTTCGATCTTCATCCGCGGTCTAGATTTATCTTTTCTATTTACTTTATACTATCAAACAATGTCTTTATCTTTTCAAACTTTGTTATTCCTTTAATAATGCTAGGCTAGTATGCTGAATACTTGTTTGGATCGATGTAATTATGTAGACGTTTGTTGTTTTACTTTGTTTGTTGGAATCTATTTTGTAGTGTGTTTTACTGTTTATCGTAGATCCATGTTTATTAGTAATTCATGATGCTATAGGTTCTATAACCGAATATATTAGTTTAATTTTGATGGTTGTCTATGATCATACACTAGGACTAATATGCTAGGACGGAAAACACTAGTCGGTCTATAACTAGGAGTAAAAGATTATTCACTTGTAACCAAGGGATCCAGAACCATAGTAACTAGGATGAATTGAACATGATACTTAACAATGTCAGACGTGATCCAGTGACATGTAACCGAGCATTGTGGTCACCGGAGAGAATTATTATCTGGTCCTGGCTTAAGAGCCAGGTAACTAAAAGATGAACTAGTAACACAAACTTTAGGTCATTAATGCTTACAATGAATCTAGCGATAATTTGTTTATAGGGTAGTGTGAGTCTAGCGACAGCACTAGTAATTAGGCAAAGTGAATCTAACGAGAATCTGAGCCTTGTTTAAGTTTCCAACAGTCTAACAAACGGGTAGAATACTATTTGGTCGTACCATGAGATCGGAGATGCCAAACAAGTATTTTAATTTAATTACTGTTATTTGCTTTTTCAATATTCTACGTTGTGTCTTCTGACGCAGTATGCCCCGGTAATATCGGATAGTGACTGTTAAATATTAGTTTATTAGGAGTTAGTGACATACCCCCAAAAAAAACTAGAATTACACATATTATTAAATTAGGTAGAGCAAGCGTCCCTGCAAACGATCCTGTAATCTACCACTAGACTATGTTACACAGACCGGGTTCTCTGCTCGTAAGTGTGTTAGTTTTAGGATAATTTACTTGTACAACATAATAAATTTAAAAGCTAGAATCAATAATAAAATCGCACATCAAATCTTTTTGGCGCCCCTGCCGGGGACGCGATACATTCTTTGTTTAGTAGTGTAATTTGATCCTGCTTTGTGTTTCGGCACGAAGTAGTTACTTTTCAGTACTTAGGTTAAGTCATTCAGGTTAAAAGTCAAATTAGGTCAGCTGGTGGGAACAGACTGCTGCCCAAGTTCGGCAACTGTCACAGTACCAGCAGACAAACTGGTGGATCCCTCACTATTTTAAGGCCCGCCTAATTGTCATTCTGTCTCACCTTGGATTGGTGCATCAGCTTTAGAGAATGCCAGTAACATTCTGTTTGGAATCTGGACCTCTCTAGGTGATGAGACAAGAGGGTCCAAATTCCTCAGCATATCTGGGACAGTGTAAAGAGACTGAGTGTTGTGATATGCATCACTGCCCAGGATCTGAAGAAAACAAAGCGACAAATATCTGGAGAAGGGTATATACAGACCCTTGGTACCCTTCAGCTTCTGTACAAAGCTTCTATACAAGATCTAAGCAAAGTCCACTCGAAGTCCATTCCACAAACAGTAAGCCATCTCTACTTGTATTGAGTTGGTCTGGTCGAGTCCATCAGAACTTCCTCCCATGTTTTCCACCAGATGAATGAACAAATATCTCCATGAGGGTGTGATGCCTTTCAACGTCATAGCACCTTTTGTCTTCAGCACCCCATTTTCCAAACACTCCTTGTTTCCCATGTCGAGGAGCACCTGGCGAAGGTTTATGTTTTGGGAGATGGCTACTGGAGTCTCACATTCTCTCCAGTAGTTAAGATGCAGAGCATCTCCCACAGTATCGGCTGTAATGGTACAATATACTCAACTGTTCCATTCTTGAGAGTGAAAGAGATGGATGAGCAGTCTTCAGATAGTTTTGCAGTGTACCAGAGTTCACACAAGTAGTCATGGTACAACTTGTGTGGGTTAAGAGAAAAAGACTCGCCAATGGGAGAATCCAGAAGAAATTGTTGGATTCTTCCGATGAGAGAATTGGCGGCTTGAACCCCTTTCAAACTAGCCATGGGATTATTACGGTTCAATTTAATTGATTTTGCCTCAGGGGCACTATGATCATGTTTGATTTGAGGAGATGGATTATATGCAACAGTGAGCAGATTTATATCTCTGCTGCGAGAAGATTTGGGAGCCAGTGGCAAGAAGCTCCAATGACAACCAGTAGTGATCCATCAGTGAAGATGCCTACTAAAGAATTCCAGTGACGAGCTCCAGTCTAGACTCCAGTATGGTTGCTCCAGTTTTAAGTCACTAGTTTCAATAAATAAAGTTTTTTTCAGTTACATGATTGTGGGCCTAATAAAGAAGGAATGTGTTTGACAGTTGTTGATGAGGATAAGAGAGGAGCGTGTGGCAACGTTAATCCTAATGTTTTGTGGGTCCTTGTGCAGAAGGAATCCTTCTAGAAGCTTTGTCTGTCCTTTTTCTATTGGCTATTAAAGTAGTGGTTGTCCTTAGCCCATGACAACCGTTAATTATTTTATAATATTTTTGTACTTTCTTTATTTTAGAAAATAGCATTTGTGGCTAATAAATAGAGTCTCATTTTCTCATTGTAAACTTAGTTAATTTTGAATGAAATAAATAGAGCAGCCTCTTTATCTATAATTGTGGTGACTCGTTCTTTATCAATTATAGTGGTGAGATCTTTAAATCTTCGATTCCTTTATCTGTGTTTGTGGTGGCTAGACCTTTATCAAATATAATGGAGGGTTGAAGTGTTTCCTTTATCCTTAATTCTGGTGGCTCATCCATTACGAATCTTGATAGTGGATTCTTTGTCTATCTTTAATTTATCGTCTTGTTGTTGTTTGCTTATTTTCATAAAACAAGAAATACCAAAAATAGTCTTCCGATGTTGTTTGTCGTGTGATTTACACATCAACGCACTCATGAGAGGAGACCTAACATCCACTAGTCTTATGTCTCACTTCCGGATTGTGTAGGTTAACTTCTTCACCCCCAAAATTCATAGGTTGCCTCCGCAACTCCCAAATTCAAGGCTGATTTGTTAATGGGTTAAGGGCTGAGGTCAAATCTGATGTGGAGCACAATTCCTTCCTAAATAGAGAGGAAGACTTTGAATGAGTCGTATGCCCATCTTTGTAACATCGTAAGATTGAGGAGGTTATCAAATTAACGGTGAGGAGATAATAAAAAAGGCTCCCAACGGAGCACATCGGTTTCTCATCAACACACGTCACTTGTGTGACACCATTGGCAGTGATGCGTAAAGCACACAATAACCAAGCACAGCGGAATTTTACAACAACTCAAATTACTATATTTGGTATTTTCTGATTTTATGAAACAAAACCAACAAAAACAAGAGATTAAAATACAAGGATAGATAAAAGAATCCACCACCAAGATTCGTAAAGGCTAAGCCACCGGAATCAAGGATAAAGGAAACACTCCAACCCACCACTATGTTTGATAAAGGTCTAGCCACCACAAACACAGATAAAGGAATCGAAGATTTAAGATCTCACCACTATATTTGATAAAGGACGAACTACCACAAATATAGATAAAGGGATCACTCCAAACCATCAAAATCAAAGATCTATAAAGGTAAATGAAGATTTTGGATAAGAAATAGACACTGCTCTATTAATTTCATTCAACAACATAATCTGCCTTACAATGAAAAATACAATCCCTATTAAAGTCACTAATGTTATTTTCTAGAATTAAAGAAATACAATAATAAAAGAAATAAAAGGCTGTCACAAATAACAAGGACCACCACTACTTTAGACAACCAATAGTAAAAGGGCATGTGCAGCTTCTAGAATTATTCTCTTAGAAATGGTCCCCACAATTGGCACATGCAACCCTTAAGGAATGTGTAACATACATGGGTCCATTCTTATCCATCACTCCTTGAAATATTCTTAAATGCACTCATGAAGACTACGTATGAGGAATCTTTCATTTGGACCAGAATCTAAGTGAAATAATGACAGAAACACCTAAGTTAAACTGGTGACATTATTCTGATGCAACTGGAGACTGGCAACTGGAGAAGTGATCTGGAGAAACTTCACTAGAGAAATGATCTGGAGGATCTTCACTGGAGAAGTGATCTAGAAAAACTTCACTAGAGAAGTGATCTGGAGGATCTTCACTAAAGAAGTGATCTGGAGAATCTTCACTGGATCTGGGGGATCTTCACTGGAGAAGTAATCTGAAGGAATCTCACAGGAGAAGTAATATGAAGAATCTTCACTGGAGAATGGATCTGGAGGATGCCAACTGGAGAATAGATCTGGAAGATGTCATCTGGAGGATGTCATCTAGAGAACGGATATGGAGGATGTCAACTGGAGAACGTATCTGTAGGTTGTTTACTGGAGAAGTAATCTGGTGACTGCAACTGGAGGATTTTACTGGTAAACTTTAAGCCCAGCAACTTTTGTCTTGGTTGCAAAACTCCAATACTTGACTTAGTATCAAAATCAACATATACCAGTATTATATTGCCAATAAAGGATATCCAAGTGTTATTTGTTGTTTGCTGAACTTCATTTAACAAATACACGAACCAAGTTTTTATGTGGAAATGGCTCGGGGTCATTTCCGCATCAATCTCTCCCTCCTTTTTGGGACTTTCCCTCAAGTCCTTAAAGTAAGGCTTCGAGTTTTCATTTCTGAATATCTTCAGTTCATAAACGAATTCTGATAATACCCTCCCGGCAATAAAGCTTGAATTTTCAGATTTCTTGACTAAAAGAAATTCCAGCACATCAACTTCCAAGGTTGTTGATAGTGAGTGAGAAACCTCGAAATTCATCATGGATTCAAGGACCAACAGATATGAAGCTTGATTAACCTTTGAAACATCAAAAAAGACCAGATTATTCTCTTCAGTACTTGTTGTAACGATGAGCACGTCTACCATGAGATTACACTTCTCTAACCACACATACAAATCACGCCTTCTCAAAGTAACAAAAACAAGAATTGGAAAGTTAAAATAACTTCTAGTACACATAACAACCAGATTGCTTTTCATCTTACAAGTGATCTTACAATTAACCCTATACTCATTGTCGACCTGCTGCTCATTAGTTCTTATAAAACGAGACACATATAACTTCATTTTCACCTTGCCCTTAACCTTCCGTTCAGCTCCAAGATCAAATAAGTGTTGCTGTTTGACTTTAGGATTAGCCAACAAATCAGATTTCCGATGCCTTAATGAGTATAACATTTCAACAAACCTTCTCATAAAATGAGAATAAACAAGAATACCATCTTCTAAACCCTTTTTATACCTAACTAGACTAACAAATAATTTATCTTATACCATGGTCTTCATTTTACATTTAACCTTCTCACTGGCTTCAAGATCGAATGAAAAGTGTTGTTGAGTGGTTTTAAAATCAACAAACAAATCAGCCTCCAAGTAGGAATTTTCAACATTCTTTCTACCCTCAAAATGAATTATCACATAAACATCTTTCTTCACACCTTCCATAACTATATTTGTCGGTTCTACTCTAAACTTCAATATGAATTGTTGTTGAAAATCAGACTTTCAAGTTTTTAACAAACTCGACGTTTCATCCCACACGATGGCCTTATCATAATCATACATATCAATATGAACAAATAATGTAATCACTTCAGCCTTAATCATTTCATCAGGCCATAAACGATTAAGAGTGACTTGCCTCTTTCGAACACGCAATGAACTAGTGTTCAAGTGAACATCATGACAATTATTATCATGTACCGAAAGAGGAGCATGCATAGGAATAACACAAAAACCCATACCATAATAATCGAATTTGAAAGTAAACACAAGTGTTCGGTTAGTAGTTGTTACCCCTATCCCTTCCTTAAGCCATTGAGTTGTAACTGGTAGTGACTGAGTAGGCACAAAGTTCTTCATTAGGCATATAGACATTGCTTGTTGAATTTCAACGGATGGATCTTCAGTTGACACTTCAGTCGGAACTTCAGATGAAACTTCAGATGAAACTTCAGTTGGGACTTCAGTTGGAACTTTAGTTGGTACTTCAGTTGAAACTTCAGTTGATACTTCAGTTAACTCGTCAGTTGTATCATCAGTTGTATCTTCAGTTGAGTCGCCAGATGGCTCTTCAATTGAGTCGTCATGGCTCTTTAGTTGAGTCGTCAGTTAGCTCTTCAGTTGGAGCTTCAGTTGCAGCTTCTATAGACTTTTCTTCACCAGTAGCATAAGAAAAACAAGGCTATAAAATATTTTCTTGCCATGATTCATCAACAAAAACTTCATGAGGACGATTAGCATTCCGAATCATCAAGAAATCATCAAGGTCAACTTCCTTTACTTTTTCACCATCATCATCATAAACACATGGCTGAAAAATATCATCTTCTTGTTGATCTTCATTCATTTCAAGTGAATGATCAGTTCTCTTGAATAGCAAAAAGTCATCATCAATATCAAACATTTCTTCTTTATCATAAAGAGGCTCTTGTTCAATATCAACCGCAACTTTTATCTTTTTAAAAGAACTACGGACTGATCTAATCTCCATGAAAGTTGGATTGAAATCAGTGAGTTTCTTACGAGCATTTTTCTTTTTTGTTTCCCTCACATGATTTTCTAACACATCTAAGATTTCACCCATTTGTTTTTCGAGAGATTTAAGCTGCCTATCTCTTCGAATATTCTCTAAAACAAGATTTCTATTATAACCCATTTTTATTATCTAAATGAAAAGATAATCAAAAATAGATCTAGACAAGCGCGATCAGATCTAAACTTGGAAACCACAACTTCATGAATAAACACATTAAGATCTAAACAACAATATTCAAAGAGAATCAGATCTGTAAAATTTTGAGACAACTCTACCCAAACAGATTTTCAACAAAGAAACAAACACCAACAGCATAAAAAGATTAAGAAACCTTTTTCAAAACCGTCTCTGATACCAAATTTGATGCGTAAAGCATGCAATAGCCAAGCACAGCGGAATTTTACAACAACTCAAATTACTAATTTCGGTATTTTATGATTTTATGAAACAAAACCAACAAAAACAAGACAATAAAATACAAGGATAGATAAAAGAATCCACCACCAAGATTCGTAAAGGCTAAGCCACCGGAATCAAGGATAAAGGAAACACTTCAACCCACCACTATGTTTGATAAAGGTCTAGCCACCACAAACACAGATAAAGGAATCGAAGATTTATGATCTCACCACTATATTTGATAAAGGACGAACCACCACAAATATAGATAAAGGGATCACTCCAAACCACCAAGATCAAAGATCTATAAAGGTAACTGAAGATTTTGGATAAGAAATAGAGATTGCTCTATTAATTTCATTCAACAACAAAATCTGCCTTACAATGAGAAATACAACCCCTATTTACAGTCACTAATGTTATTTTCTAAATTAAAGAAATACAATAATAAAAGAAATAAAAGGCTGTCACAAATAACAAGGACCACCACTACTTTAGACAACTAATAGTAAAAGGGCATGTGCAGCTTCTAGAATTATTCTCTTAGAAATGGTCCCCACAATTGGCACATGCAACCCTTAAGGAATGTGTAACATACATGTGTCCATTCTTATCCATAACTCCTTGAAATACTCTTAAATGCACTCATGAAGACTACGTATGAGGAATCCTTCATTTGGACCAGAATCAAAGTGAAATAATGACAGAAACACATAAGTTAAACTGGTGACATTATTCTGATGCAACTGGAGACTGGCAACTGGAGAAGTGATCTGGAGAAACTTCACTGGAGAAGTGATCTGGAGGATCTTCACTGGAGAAGTGTTCTAGAGGATCTTCACTGGAGAAATGATCTGGAGAAACTTCACTGGAGAAGTGATATGGAGGATCTTCACTGGAGAAGTGATCTGGAGGATCTTCACTAAAGAAGTGATCTGGAGAATCTTCACTGGAGAATGGATCTGGGGGATTCTTAATTGAGAAGTAATATGAAGAATCTTCACAAGAGAATGGATCTGGAGGATGCCAACTGGAGAACAGATCTGGAGGATGTCATCTGGAGAACGGATATGGAGGATGTCAACTGGAGAACGTATCTGGAGGTTGTTTACTGGAGAAGTAATCTGGTGAATGCAACTGGAGAATGCAACTGGAGAAAGCAACTGGAGGATTTTACTCGTGAATTTTAAGACGAACAACTTTTGTCTTGGTTGCCAAACTCCAATACTTGACTTAGTATCAAAATCAACATATACCAGTATTATATTGCCAATAAAGGATATCCAGGTGTTATTTGTTGTTTGTTGAACTTCATTTAACAGATACACGACCCAAGTTTTTATGTGGAAATGGCTTGGGGTCATTTCCGCATCAGGCAACCTCTTGTTGCTTTGTGTCACTTTGCTTTGTTTGTTAATCAACTAGCCGAAGATGAGGTGCATAGTATAATAATAAAAATGTAAAGTAACAAGAAAGTGATGCGGTATTGTTGGTAGTGTTGTGTAAGCTGAAAATTGATTTTAAAAATAATGAGGGGGGGCGCATTTAACTTGTTTGATAGTGAAGCAACTTGCAGGGCCGGCAAGTGAAATTTAAAGTCCGTGTGCAATATTAAATTTCAAAGAAAGGGCCCCATATAATGATTAACGATAATTGGTATAAGTGTGATAAAAATGTTATAATTGATTTTAGAAATTCATTTAAAAAATGTTCTTATCATGAAAGTAGTTATATTTACCATTTTTTCAATATTTGTTGAAAATTGTTCATTTGTCATTCTTCCTGCCGTCTTTGAAGCAAAATATTTGATCATCAATACTATCTATTATTCTTAATTTCTATCATTGTCAATCCATTAACCCTCAATCGTAACATTGCGACCGTAGTTACCCGGAATCGTCAAGAACTCTATGCAATAAATCATATTTTTAATATTCATAAATTTCTAAAGTATCAATTTTATAATATTTAATTATTTATACTAACATATAACTGATCATTTTTAAAAATCACGGGCCCGTTAGATGTAGGGGCATGTGCGCTAGCCTATATAACACATGTCAAGATTCTCCACTGACAACTTGGTTCTTAAAAGCCTTGCAAGCTTCCAGAATTCCTAGGCCTCTTTTCTCTGTTTTTCCTAGGGTCCTAAGACTCTACTACAAAATCTTGGAAGGATTGAACATCGGTTATACCAAATTTCCAGCCCCATTATAAGGTCAGTTTTGGGTGAACCTAGAGTTAACGGACCCCAAGTGACCAACTGGTGAGATGCATGTTAGGCGAGTGAGCAATTGATGATTCAGTAATGGATAAAACTATTAATAGTATTAATTAAAAAGAATTATAAATTACAGCTACAGTTCATGGTTCCAAAATAGAAAATATAGGTTGAAACTACAATTGAAAATGCTTCCACATACCCTTCTAAGTTGCAGCCTTACAAGGGATTACCGGAAAAACATAACAATTTAAAAACGGTCTAGTTAATGAGTTCACATAGTTTTTCATCAAAAGGAATTATTAAAAGGAACTCAGAATTAAACCTTCATTTAAAACCATATGGTGTAAAGGAATCCGGTTGCTTATAATACACAGTAGATTGTATACATAAGCGTTAATGCAATGAGGCCACTACCGATCGAGATCTCCCATGCTACATGTTCTATTGGCAACACGAGTTTGTGACCTTTAACTACAGGGCATTTTATTTCACCTATATCAGACGCCTACATTTTGGTTAAATTGCTAACCCATTTTAACAAGTTAGAGAGCTCAAACAAAATACATTAAATGATTTGATTTACACATGTACAATACGTATGCATGCATGCGTGATATTTAACTACAGGGCATTTTCTCTTTTCGCCTTTTGTAGTCTCTCAATACTAAATCTCTCTCACCAACACTTGCAGATAAAAGCCACTTGCTGAACTCAACTACTTCCATGCCTCTAAATCTGGCAAGGAGCCTGAACTGCTTTATTTTATTTGCTCTCACTGAAGCAACTCCCATTTCACCAAATGTAGTTGGTTTCTTCTTTGGCATGTGGGGAACGTATTCAGGAATTTGGGTCGATGTACTCACCTCTGGATTCACATCACATCCCTTCTTGTGGCTAATGATGTCTTCATTTCGATGAGCATAAACAATGCCTGAAAATGTACCAGAAAACATATTGTAACAATATGTGGAGGTGCAATTTAAACCATTTAGTTATGAATGGGTCACTTCAGTAAAATATATTATATCACTAACAGGGCAGACGGTTCAAATCAATACAAAATAAGCATATAAAGAAATGGGTTGAGGTTGCTTAAAATGTAGATGTTAATGCATAAAACCTAACCTCCGAGTATCATTTTATTCATCAAACCATATTAATATCATTTAATGGAATCACATTTGAGAAAATAATCATTCATAAACAAATTATATTTTTGGACAGTTTTTGGGGTATGAAATCCGACACATATCAGAACTCAAATCTAGTAACATAGATCAGGCTCCACAATTTTCTTTGTATTGTTCTAATCCTTGTATGAATTAAATAGGATCCACAATAGTATTGTTATTAGTCCTCAAAAAGCTAGAATACAATAACTTTATATTTTTGGGTTTTACTTTCTCTTGGAATATTTCTTTCGGACCCATCTATCATACTGAATACAAGATATAAAGCTCTAACCAATTCATCAAGCCAAAATAGTTGTTAAGGGTTAAGCTAATGCCAGGTCAATGCTAATCGTACAGCTACAAACCATTATTATCTATGTACTAAAAAGCAACTTGTATTTTACAAATTGCTATGCATAAGTAATAAGTTACAATATAAGTTCTTCACATATTAAATGAAATACTTTTTTTCTAAATAGTTAATCAATTCTCGCCATCAGGGGACAACTCACCATAGAATGGTGAATTGGTGATGCCCTACATGTACTCTAGACTACATCACCATGATCCGTTACATGTGCTTCAAATGTATTTACAAGTTGCTATGCATAAGTTACAATGTACGTTCTTCCCATATTAAATGAAATACTTTCTTTTAAATACTCAATCGGTATTCGACATCAGACGAGAACTCATCACACAATGGTGAAGCCCTACATGTACTCTAAACTACAAGATGTAGACCATGAGCGGTTACTGATAATTCAAAGGTATTTTACAAGTTGCTATGCATAAGTTACAATATACGTTCTTCACATATTAAATGAAATACTTTTTGCTAAATAGTCAATCCGTATTCGACATCGGGGGACAACTAACCATACAATAGAGAAGCCCTACACACTGTAGACTATTAGAATGTAGATCATAAGTTGTTACAGGTGATTCAAAAAAAAAACCTCCAGGACGCGTCACTCCGGAGAGTCAAAACCAGTGACCAGGGATAAAACCGGACAGCCAGTTTGTCTAGCCTTTATTGTCTTAAATAAAACATTTATTTATATGAATTAGATTAACTTATTAAATTCAAGAATAAATGAGGATGTCAAATTAGTAATAAAATAAATCCAACTTTAAGACATGTCAAAGCCTATAAATAATCTAAGTTGTTAATTCTCATTGCAACGAACGAGCAAAATTCTAGTTTATTACTAAATTATACAATCTAATGATGTAATATTTATATATATATATAGGAAAGTTAATTTAAGTACACATGGAAAAAAAAGTATAAAAGTACACTCCACAGCCGTTGGATCAAAGCTTTGGACAGATCAGATCAAGCCTTCTTCCTCCTTCATCCTCCTTCTCCGGCGAGACTGCCGCCACCAGCCACCACCTCCTTCTCCGACAAGACAACCACCACCAGCCACCGTCATCTCCGACCACCCCAACCACGGCGCCGACGACGGCAGCAAGGGTTTCGCCCGAACCGTACCAAACTGTCACCATCTCTTGGATCGCCTCCCATCAAATCCATACGATTCCCATATGCGTCCCTTGACAACCAGTTTAGAACGGATGAAGGCCACTATCCCGTACCGTATCCACCAAAAAACGAACCTGATTCTCGCCGGAAAGTCGTCGGTGGTGGCGGTGGTTGTGCGCCGGAGAAGAAGGTGGCCAGAGAAGAAAGAAGAAGGTTGTACTTTTTGTACTTTTTTCCCCTTACACTCAAAATAACCCACCCCTATATATATATATATATATATATGGCACCAACTAAGTTGGATCAACCATTGCTTCTGGAGATAGAGGTCAAAGGGTTGGATTCTCATACCAGCCTTGTTGGAGGTCCTATCCTACCTTTAGTAAAACTGGAAGTAGCCTCTCTAGGTAACGTTGTCTACATCTCAACCTCCCACATACACCACCGAATACGATATTGGGACCCAAAACCCGTGGACGACGGCATTGGGTGTTACTTAACTTTACTTCTATATGTGAGAACAATTTGAATCAAAAGAACCATGAAAACCTTTAAATTATAACTTGATGTTCATATGTGAATGTATAAAGTGAACAAATTTGTTCACATATAGAACATCAAATTATACTTAATAAAACTATGTTCATATGTGAATGGTTCTCACATGAACCTTACCCTATATATATATATATATATATATAGTTAAGGGATCAAGTGTGAACAACATATATGGTGAGAACCACTGAAAATCCATGTCTAAGGGCAAGCGAAGGGCTACGCCCGTACCGTATACAACCGTCACCAACTCTTGGATCGCCACCCATCAAATCCATACCATTCCCATATGCGTCCGGTGACAACCCCTTTAGAACGGATGAGGGAAATGCCCGTACCATATCTATATGTTTTCTTAACACATAACCATATGATTTTTTACAAAAAAAAAAAAAGTTATTTTTCTTTTGGAATAGGATTTTGTTAAAAGAAAATAAGAAACAAAAAAAAGTTTCAAAAAATGAAAAATAAAAATTAAAGAGGGAGGGAAACTAGTGGTTCTCACGGTTCTCTCCATATTTGTTGTTCTCACGTTAACCCTACCCTATATATATATATATATATATGGTAACACTCCGGTGAGAACAGTCTTAAAATAAGAACGGTGAGAACACTTAAAAAATATCATTTTGATGCATTAAAAGTCCATAAAACTAACATAGTGCATAACTAATTATCATTATTTAAGTGTTTAACAACACATTGATCCGTCAAAATCGAAAAAAACACGTTTTTTGGTGGATGCATCATTTTGAAGAATATGCATCCAAGATGGATGCACAAAACAAAAACATGATTTTCTTGATTTTGACAGGCCAATGTCTTGTTATACACTTAAATAATGATAATTAGTTATGCACTATGTTAGTTTTATGGACTTTTAATGCATCAAAATGATGTTTTTTAAGTATTCTCACCGTTCTTATTTTAAAATTTTTCTTATGTGATTGTCCCCCATATATATATATATATATATGGCAAAAGTGAATATAAAGCCATCTATATATATATATATATGGCAAAAGTGAATATAAAGCCATCACATACCTAAACTTACGTATGAAACCCAACACATACTAATTTTTTAATATGTTTTATAAAATAGATAGATAGACCCCATATTTTTGATGAATTATTATATTAGAATGTGGGGGGTTCCATACCTAACATTAGGTATAAGACAACCTTATATTCACCTCCCCATAGATATCTATATATATGTGAAGACATGACAGTGACATTCTTAATCATCAAATTATAGATTACATGAAGATAACAGAAATAGCACTATATGAAACATAACTAAAAACAGATTGTACGTCAACAAAAGTCAAGTATTCACTACTCAGGGGATGCAAGAACATCGCACTGTATACATTTTCAAACCCTAGTAATAAGGGAAATAGTTTTCATTTAAGGGTGTCCAACAATAAAGCAAAGATGTTATACTTTAGAGTTTAGACAAAGTTTGAAGTGAAAACTAACTCTTGGAAATTTCAAGATTTCAACCATACTCCAGTATGAACAGGTCGATTCAGGTCATGCCAAGCTCTAACGGTCTAAAAAGTACATATATAGCTTAAAAATGAATACGTGGAAAATCACCCAATCTCTACTTTTAGATGGTTACAATTTTTTTAATAATAAAGTATGGGTATCATTGATAATACACAAGTTTAGTGATCATATTAGGCACACTAACTATATATACTCCCTATGCCCCTTTTTATGCCACCTACTATTTCAGTTTGTCCTAAAACAATTGTCCACGATCATGAAATAACCACTTATTAATCACTTGTTTACCTACTATACCTTTAATTAGTTCTCATTATTACAAGTTTTAAAGTGAATGGTCTCTTGTTTACCTACTATGCCACCTACTATTTCAGATACTCGTTTTGACCAGCTGATTTTACCAACTTTACTCTTTACCTGTAATCAACCCTCAAGGTTTTCCCATATTGTCATTATTACAAATCATAGACCACTTCTCTACAAATACGTGCCTAGTACGATAATTGATGCATAATAAGGAGGGAGTATAGAAGTATACTAGTGGAAACAAGGAGAAAAAATCTTACCCAACTCTTTGTTGACAGGGGCAGTCCATTTATTGCTTTCTTTATCAAAAGAATCACCAATTTCAGATGCTAGATATAATGTGTCCCTTGCTTGTTGAGGTAGATAACACATCCCAAAATCTTCCAAACTTTGTTTTTGAGCACAAACATGTTCAGGTTCATCTTTCTGTTCTGTCCCTTCCTTATGAATGATTTCGCTTGTAAAAAGCTTCTCAGACAAATCACGGAACAAATTACTGATCCCGAAAAGCTCCCCTCGGAACTCCTTGCAATCCTGGATAATAAGGGTGGCTAACTTGAGTGAATTATAGATCTCCTAAAAAATAAGAAACCAACATATATCGAATTTGATCAAGTAGTTTGAAGTCTAATGAGGCAAACTTTATCGAATTCGAGTTAAACTATGTTTTAAGAACATATATACAGGTGGAAAAATCACCGTGTCAGTCAGGTTTGGTTATGCTGGAAATGAACAGATTAGATCAGGTTGACCTGCGAACACATTCTTCTCCTTTACACTTTAAATTTTATATATACACGGTGAGTTAAATATGATTACAAAGATTATATTATGACCGCAAGAATCACTCTTTTTTTCTGTTCAAACATATAGAATACCTCTTTTTGTAATCAATAAAGTGATTTTAAAGATTTTAATATTTTATTAACTTTAAATACACCCTAATTTTGACCTGATAATGTGTATCCATTTCATATAGTGTTTATGTTTTACCCGTCTGGTCCCCTTTGAGATAGATATAACCCAATCCACATGTCCTCTACATATAAAACTCAAGTTTAAGTTTATAAATAATAAGAACCCAACTACCAACATTTCGAGCTCCATATATATGTAGATAATTTAAGGTCAAGCTCGAATCATATTTATCAAGCCAAATTTAGGAAATTGAGTCTTGTTTGAGATTCTTTCTATGAATGTGCGAGTGCAGGTCTATACCTGGACACCTTCAAAATAACGTTTTTCCAGTTTCCCAGAAACAGCAATATTTGAGAGCTGTTGTTTGTAAACCTGACGCGAGTAAACTAGTTCTTCTAGCGAACCAGCTGCTAAAAGCCGGAAAACAACAACATGGCGTTTTTGTCCAAATCGAAACGACCTGTCCTGGGCCTGCAAATCATGAGCGGGGTTCCAATTTGGATCAAATATAACTACACGATTGGCGCTGACAAGATTCAGTCCAAGCCCACCAGCACGGGTCGATATAAGGAAAACCTGAAATGAAATAATAATCAATGTTCGCTCTGGATTTACTAAAAAAAAGAGACAGAAAAAGAAGAGGTGGTCGTTACAATTCATTTACTTATGAACGGGTAGATTCGGGTTATGTATTCTTTCTAAGAGATAAATTGTTAGTATAAGATGTTTGAGAGAAAAATTCAATTAATAACCAAATAAAAGAGATAACTAAGTAAGCATAGACACCCACTCTCGAACCATATCCGATTCCTAATCCATATCAAATTTCTATTCTAGATTATTAACAAAGATATATCATTATAATTATAAATTAATGCACACCAAGTGTCTTGAAATTAGATTAACATAACTCTAACAATACGGAAACCAAATTCCAAAAGATAGGAAAGAATAAAACGGGTCAAATGGGTGAAAGGACAAAGTAATGCATAAAGCTCCTAGATCATTTTATTCAAAGATGTACTTATTGTTTATATGATACAACTATTGGTATTATCATATTTCATACATTACATGTTCAAGGATAAAGTTACCCTTGAATTATATTGTAGGTCTTGTATATTAATGAAAATGGATACTTACTGGCTATTCCCAATAGGTGTGAAGTAATGAAATAGCTTTCACGCTACCAAGTGTTGTGTGTGTATTTTAGAGAGTGAATTGTCATGTCCCATGTCTGAAGTCAAGAGTTGGTATTTATAGGGACTCATAAGAAGCTAGTCCTTGTCCCCGAACCATGACATCAGTCGTGTAAGAGGTTCCTGACAGAGTGACATCATGTAGTAAATGACCGTTATTCGGTGCGTCGTTTACTTGTGGACTTTGGAGGACAAGACAACTGATCCGATGCAGTTCCGGCCATGGTACGTTATCAAGCCCCCCAGCCTAGCATTGTATTTATTAAAATGTTAGGTTTGGCAATTCTTTTGTCGCGATGTAACAAAATGGATTTTGGAAGGCTTTTACAATTTTTCCGGAGGCTTTATTATTCATTCCGGAGATTTTTGAACTTTATTTCGGAGGCTTACTTATTATATTTTGTTCCTTCCTTCCTCACCCCCCCACCCCTTTTTTTTCTTTTTTTTTTTTTAGTTCAAAAGGTTTCTGAAAAAAGGGAGGGGGGGGGGGGGGGGGGGGGTTGTTTCGGGAATTGTTTTTAAACGCCATTGAGTTGTTTGGATTGCCACGCGTCATGATCGGACGCCGTTTCGTTTCCTTTTGTCGTTTTCTTCTCCCTATAAATAGGGCAAATTTTCCTTTCATTTTACTGTTATTCCTTTGTAAAAACTCTCTTTTTCTCTCAAAACCTTTGGTCCGCAGCCTTCCCTTCTCTTCCGTAGCATCCTTCTTTATTTCGCAAGTTAGTCATATTACTCGTATTTTCCCTCTTATGTCATGGGTAATAAAAAAGACTTGCATATTCATTTCTGTTCGGAAGGCAGAGAGAGTTTAGGGTCGTTACCCTCGTGTTATAGATTTCCTTCCGGATACGAATATACTGTTCCTTCTCCCTCCGAGACCATTAAAGGTGTGCCGGAAGGTAAAATAAGTTTGTGCTTTAGCATGTTCGAGATAGCAAACGTGCGTCTTCCATTCACCATTTTCTTTTTAGAAGTGTTGAAACATTTCGAATGTCATATCTCCTAGATTACTCCTTTCGGGGCCATGCGTGTGGCTACCTTCGAAGTTGCTTGCCGTGCTTGTAATATCGAGCCTACCGTAGGTTTATTTCGTAAGTTCTTTAGACTAGGTGCCGCAGGCGATTGGTATACATTTGAAAGACGTCCCGGGTCAAAACTTCCGGAGTGTTTATATGATGTTAAAGATTCTGTTAAAGGTTGGAAGTCTAGATTTCTTTATATGAGTGATAGGATTATTCCCGATGATTACCGAATCGTTTTGAATATGAAAGGTGAAGCTCGCGGCTCTTTAGCTCATTCGGATAGTAAACCCGGAGCATGTTCGTCTAATGTCTAGGCCTCCTACTCGATGTCGTACCCTTCCAGAAGCCATCCTGTATTTAGCTAAAATAAGTCCTTTGTGGGCTTTTCATCCAGCCCAGCCTAGGATCATTGGTCAAGATGGGAGGGGTACGGCTTCTCCGGACCCTCTTTCCTGGCTTTTTATGCACTTTACTTTTGGTCATTATTGATTGTCATTTATATTGTAATCCTTCCGGAGCCTTTTTCTAATCATATTTTTGTCCTTGTTTTTTGTTTTGTTTTTAGTTATGAGTTTCTTTCGGTTTATGGAAGCGGACGAGACGGAGAAGAAGTCTTTTGAGATTCACCCTAACGTTCCGGAGGGACAGACATTTGATGAGCCTTTTGGTTTTCTTTTTATTCCTTTTTATTCCTTTTTAAACTATCCCGGATGATCCGCAAGCTGCGGTTCTGAAGTCGGAGGTGTTGGCTGCCCATAAGGAGAGTTTAAAAAGGAATAAAAAGAAGAAAGGTGAAGGAGAAGGTAGTGAAAAGGTTGAGGAAGTGTCCGTTGTGAAGAAAAAGAAAACTTCGAAAAAAAAGAAAGCAAGTGTAGAAGATTCTGATGTCCAACCAATCAAAGAAAACCAAATATCTCAAATTTCAAGAGCCTGCTGGTGGTACGTACAGAGTTCCGGATGACAACTTCCAGGCTACGGCACCCACTCATGGTGCCGGTAAAGGACCAATGGCCCGCCGGAAGCTTGGAATTCCTGATAAGGAGTATGAGACTTTAGACTCCGATGGTCAAAGTCAGACTGGTTCTCATCGTGCCACCTCATCTCGAAGTGAAGGTTCGCCCGATCCTCATATCCCCATGGTCCCAGATAGTGATGAACCTTTCTCCGTTGTGTTCCCGGGCATTCCTTACAGTAGCTCGTTGGAGCTGGAAGAGGAAAGAGCGGAGTATCTCGAGCATGCGATGATTCCTGCTCGCCTCCGGGCCACAGCTCTGATGAGCCATCGGCAATTCTACGATTCCCTGGCTCGTCATGCCATCGATTCTATTTCTCTTGCGGTTGGTTTCTATTTACGTTGCCTTATGAGCCTTACTTATTCTATATATTATTATTATTACTTTACTAACATTACTTTGCTTTCTTAGCGTGACGTCCGGAGGAGAGTTGAAGTACTTGATGCAGAAAAAGGTCGGTATCATCGTCATAATGTTGTGTTGCGGCGCAAGGTGATGGGCTTGGACAATGCTTCCAATCCGCAAGTTGTGAATGCTAAAGTGCAGCGTCTGGAATCTGAGATGGCTACGGAAAGAAAGCTAAAGGAGGTAGCGGAGCAACAATTGGCAACCCTTCAAGAAAAATTTAAAGATTTGGAGTTGGAGAAATCGAGTTTGCAGATTCAATTTGATGTTGAATTGGCAAGGGAGAGAGAAAAGGTTGCGGGTTTGGAGCAAGAGGTTGCGAGGGCTAAGGAGGAAAAGAGAGAGCTTGTTGGTTTCCTTCCCGAGATTGTCCATAAACTACATCATTCCGCTGAGTATAACCGGGAAATGGGTAAGGTGCAAGGGTTGTCTGCTGCTTACGGGAGTCACAAAGTGTTGGAAAAGTTGAAGAAAAAGAGTTTGGGGTTTGACGTCACAAAGGTTCCGGGATATAATCCGGAAGCCTTTGCTAAGTTGAAGGAAGCAAGTGAGGCGTTCCAAGGTAAGCAATGGCCTTTCCTTTCTAAACTTGCAGCTAATGCAGATCTTTCTTTCCCCGATTTGTCAAAAGTTGATCCGGAGCCTGATGCAGCGAAAGCCGCAGCCTCTAGCAATCCTTCGAGCTCTGTTGCACAATAAGTTTATCTTTCTAGCTGTGTGTTTGTATTAACAGATATTTGGCATGTAAGGCCTTTGTTGGCCAAGACAATATATTTTCTTTATGTTTTTTATGTTTGAAGTATGATACGCATGGTGGTAGCTTGACAAATGCTATTATTGTTACGAAACTCATGATGTTTAACTTTTATTTAAGACCTTTGAATTTTCGTATACTTTTCCAAAGTGCCAAGGGGATCCCTTGGGCTTCGTTATTTTGAGGCACTTGGCCGTAGCCTTTCAAGCGTTATTCCATGATGCTTCTAGGGAGTTAGTTCCCATACGTATTTCATGTGTTTGTTGTAAATTTCTTGACGCAAGGTTGCGAACCTACGCGTCTTGCTTGCGGTGAGGAGTGTCAGCCGCAGCCTTCAGTGTTTTTACACTCATTATGCTTGGTCAAAATCAGCCTTGTATGGCTTTAATAATCTTGATGACCATATTCTTTACATGTACTGAGAATGTTTCAATTGGTGGCCTCATATTTTGCCTTACAAAAATAAATAAGTAATACATGTTCGTTAGCTATTAGATGCAACATCTTTTGAGCTGGGAACCGTTCCAAGTTCTCGGGAGGCTTTCTCCCTGCAAGGTGGCCAGTTTGTAGGCTCCGTTGCTGCAGGCTTCAGTTGCTACATAGGGACCTTCCCACTGAGGTCCTAGCTTTCCCTGCTTTTCTGCCTTGCTAGCATCGTTATTTCGAAATACATAATCTCCTGGGATGAAGGTTTCTTTCTTTACTCTTCCATCATAGTATTTTTTTATCATCCTTTTATAGGCTGCTTCTTTGGTAGATGCTATTTCTCTCCTTTCTTCCAATAGATCGAGGTTCATCCGGAGTTGTCTTTCATTGTCTTGTGTAGTGTTGTTCCTCCGTGTGGTGGGTACACTGACTTATGGAGGAATCATTGCTTCTGAGCCGTAGACTAAACCGAAAGGGGTTACCCCGTTGCTTGTTTTGGGCGTAGTCCTGCTAGCCCACAAAACTTGATGGAGCTCATCCACCCAACCATTTTGGCTCCGGCCTAACCTTGACTTGATTCCTTGTACAATTTGTTTGTTTGTTACTTCCACCTGGCCGTTGGCTTGTGGATGAGCCACAGATGTGAAGCATTGCTGAATCTCCAAATTCCTGCAAAAAGTTGGAAAAATACCTTGGCAGAACTGTTTGCCATTGTCACTTATTATTGTTTTAGGAATTCCAAACCTTGTCACAATTTGTTCCCATACGAATTTCTCCATGTGTTTTCCTGAGATGGTTGGTAGGGGTTTTGCTTCCACCCATTTAGTAAAGTAATCAATTGCTACTACCAAGAACTTAACCTTTCCCGGAGCCGGCGGGAAGGGTCCTACAATATCGATCCCCCATTTCGAAAAAGGCCACGCTGACGTTACCGGAATAAGTTCACTTTTGGGTGCTTTTGGGGCTGCTGCATGTATTTGACAAGAATCGCAATTTTGAATTTCTGCAAGTGTATCTCTGTGCATGGAAGGCCAGTAGTAGCCCATCGTGACTATTTTGGCAACAACCATTCTTGCTCCGGAGTGCAGGCCGCAAGCTCCATAGTGTACTTCTCTAATCACTTCCGCAGCTTGTTTTGGGCCAACACACATTAACAAAGGGCCCAAGTAAGATTTTCGATATAGACCTTCTCTGAGCACGTATTGGGGTGCCTTGACTCTTATCTTTCTAGCTTCATCTCTGTCTTCCGGGAGTATTCCACTTGTTAAATATTCCACAATGGGAGCCATCCAGGTATTTCCTTCCTCTTCGATGGTTGCGGCCACATCTTCTGTTTCTATTGAACTCTTCGCTAGTATTTCCACCAGTACCTCTTTTGTGAGGTGTGCAAATGAAGTAGAGGCCAGTTTGCTTAAAGCATCGGCGATTTTATTGTGGTTCCTGCTTATATTCTGAATTTGAAAACTTTCAAAAAATTGTAGTAATTGTTGAGCTTTTGTCAGGTATTTCTTCATGATTGGCTCCTTTGCATCGTACGTTCCATCGACTTGGAAAGCTACGATTTGAGAATCGACACAGGCGTGAAGATGTTTAACTTTCATTTCTTTAGCAATCCGGAGGCCAGCTAGCAATGCTTCATACTCCGCAACGTTGTTGGAAGCCTTGAACTCAAACCGTAAGGCATATGTGAACTTTTGCCCCTCCGGGTTTGTTAAGATTAGGCCAACTCCGGAACCGTCAGCACTGGAAGCTCCGTCTGTGAACAACTTCCAGGTATCTGGATGCTTTTCTTCTTTTGCCGTTTCCTTGGCTTATTGTGATGGGATTTTGCGTTTTTTGTCACACTCTTTACAGGGAGTCTCGGCCAAGAAATCCGCAAGAATTTGGCCTTTTACTGAGTTCCTTGGTTTGAATTCCACTTCATGCTCTCCCAGTTCAATTGCCCATTTTGCTAATCTTTCCGATACTTCGGGCTTCGTTAAGACTTGTTTTATTGGCTTATCTGTTAGCACCTCTATTGGATGTGCCTAAAAATATCGGCGTAACCTTCGAGCTACATGGATGAGTGCTAATGCCAATTTTTCGATTTCTGGATACCTCACCTCCGGTCCTTGTAGAACCCTGCTCACATAGTATATTGGCTTTTGTCCCTCACTTCGGTTGGCTGCGAGTATTGCGCTTATTGTTTCATCGGAAGTTACCAAATACATTTGTAGCGTCTCTCCTGCCTGGTGCCGTGACCGTTGGGAGTGAACATAAATATCCTTTTAATTCTACGTAAGCCTTTTGTGCCACCTCTGTCCACCGGAAGTGTTTCCTTTCCAAGCAGCCTTTGAGGGTTTTAAAGAAGGACAGCGACCTATCTGCGGATTTAGAGAGGAAACGATGTAGTGCTGCTAGCTTCCCATTAAGGCTTCGTATTTCTTTCAATGTTTGCGGAGGCTTCATCTTTTGAATGTCTTTGATCTCTTCCGGGTTTGCTCCGAAACCTTCATTTGTTACTGTGTGGCCTAAAAACTGGCCTTCCTCCACCCCAAACGAACATTTCTTAGGATTCAGGGTTTTAAATGTTTCTTCTATGTCCTTCAACATTTCTTCTTCTCCCAGACTTTTAATTACCATATCATCTACGTAGGCTTCCAAATTTCGACCTATCTGACTTCCAAAAGCTTTATCGACTAGCCTCTCATAAGTGGCTCCTGCATTTTTTAATCCAAAGGGCATCTTTTTGTAGCAAAAGATCCCTTCTGCCGTGTAAAAGGTCGTCTTATATTCATCATTCGGGTGCATTTGTATTTGGTGGTAACCTTTGTATGCATCTAGGAAGCATTTGAGGCGAAAGCCTACCAACGATTCAACTTTCCAGTCGATTTCCGGAAGAGGATAGCAGTCTTTTAGACACGCCTTGTTGACGTCTGTGAAGTTCACACACATTCTCCAGCCACCATCGTGTTTCTTGACCATCACCGGATTTACTATCCAGCTTTGATACTTTACCTCTCTTAAAATCCCGGCACGAACAAGATCGTCAACTTGATCCTTAGTTGCCTTGCTTCTGTCCGGAGCCAAGCTCCTTCTTTTTTGTTTTACGGGTACGACGTGTGGCCGCGTGTTTAGACGATGTTGTATGTCTAGGATTTCGCCATTGATTTCCAATTTTCTAGGAACACCTATCATGTCCGCAGGCTTCTATGCGAATACATCTTTGTTTACCCGCAGAAGCTTCTTTAACTTTTCTTTGCAATCTTCCGGAAGTTGTTTCCCGATTAACACGTATTGTTGAGGGTGTTCATCATTAATGAATATTCTTTCAGTTGATGGTTCCGCAACCTCCTTCTCTTCCGGCTTTACTTCTTCTTTGAGTGTATCAACTTGCGCACATACGTGTTCTTGCCTTGGTTCCGCTTTAATGCAGACAATCCCGTAAGGGGTGGCGAACTTGACTGCCGCATGCCTTGGAGATGGTACCATTCCAAACTTACGCATAGCTGTTCTTCCCAAGATTACGTTGTAAGGGGATGCCCCTCTTACAATTATGAATGTTAGTTGCTCCGTTCGGACCCTCGGCCATTCTCCTACTCTTACCCATAATGTGATTTCCCCTAGCGACCAAGACCTCTCCATGGAAAATCCCACTAGCGGGCTGGTTACGTCTTTTCTGGTTTTCCTTAATGCTGCCTTCAATTTTAAAAAGCAATGCTCGTACATAACCTTACAGCCGTTGCCTGTGTCAAGGTAAACCCTTCGGACAGGGTGATTTCAAATGACTGCGCTAATCAGGATCGGGTCGTCGGAGGCATTTTCTTCTTTTATTGGAGGGAAACTGATCACGACATTTTTCCATGGCTCATCCGCAAGAATTTCTTTCTTTTCCTTGTACGTTTCGATTGCCATGATCGGGTCTTCTAGGGGCTCCACTTTTGGTTCCGTTCTTTCTCGTGTAGCCTGTCGCTCAACATTTTGCCTTGAACTTGTCTCCTTCATACCTTTGACCAATGACGAGTACCTTCCCGACCTCATTGCTTCCTCCACCTTGCTTTTGAGTACTTTGCAATCGTTTGTATCGTGACCTGGTCGATTGTGGTAATCACAGAATTTGGTCATGTCAGGACCCTTGAATCTTCCTGGATTTTTTGCCGGAGCCTTTTCAGCGGCCAAAATGTCTCTTGGCGGCCGTGAGGTATTATGAATCGTGCCGTGATAATTTGAGGGAGAGTCTTGTGTTCGCTGAAAAGGTGCGGAAAATTCCTGTTTCTGCGTCCCCTGTCAATATCTTTTCTTCCGGAACCATATACTGGTCCGCCTACTCCTCCAGCCGTTTCTTTTCCCACCAGCCATATGTGAGTTTTATCCATGAGAGTTGTGTATTCTTCCGGCAGATCTCTGGATAAAAATTCTATCAAAGGCTGGAAACGTAGCCCATGCACGAAACCCGAAATTTTTTTATTTTCATTGAGCCCCTTCATTAATGTCGTTTCATCTATATATCTTGTCATGAATTGCCTGACACTTTTCATTTTCCCGTCTTTTGATATTGTGAGCCTCTAGATGCATCTTCTTATATTTCCGTTGTTGCCCGAAATATGACCGGAACTTTGTTTTCAGGCTCACACTTCCGGTTGGTAAACTTTCTAGCGACGCTCTTGCTGCGTCTTTAAGTGTCATGGCGAACATATGGCATGCAACGGGAACTGTCCATTTTTGCATCCGTATCATTCCGTTGAAATGATTCAAATGATTATCTGGGTCCTCTTTACCGTCATACATGCACATGCCTTTGGGCAGTCCGCCTTCCGGCAACGGATAATCTTCAATCCACTTTACAAAGGGTCCGGGCTCCGTTTGCACGATCATATCGTAAGCGTTTGGCATTCCGGAACTACTCTGCGGCATGCTTCCGGCCGGCTGGTAAAAAGGAGGTGGTTGGTAATGCTGTGAAAATTGCGGTGGAATTTGTGGTTGGAATTGTGGTTGGCTATTTGTCCCAAAGTATGTGTTGTTTTGCGGAATATAAAATTGGCTTGTTCTTCCGGAGCCTCCGCTTTGGTTATTCTAGGGAGTGATAGGGTTTGGTTGTGTCTGGTTTTCGTTTAAGGGGGTTGTATGAGTGAAACTGTGGTAGAATGGGTTATAAGTTTGACCCTTAGTCTGCACGAATTCTGCGGCTAAAGGTGGCAAGTTTGGTGCTTGTCTTTGCACGGTTGTTGTGCTACGTTATTTTCTGGTGCGGTTTCCTTAAAATGTACTCTGGCTCCGGTTCGCCTTCCGTTGCTTCTCACCGGCGGTGTGTCCGCTTCTATTTCTTCTATGTTATCACTATCCTCGTCGTAATTTAAGCGAGTTCGGACACTTTCCATGTTCATTCGGCGTAAGTGCTGCCGCAACAGGTGTATTTGTTTGGTCCGAAGGTGGTTCGAAACCCGGGGGAGGGCCAGCCTCTGACATCTTTGAGGTAGATTTTCACAAGACCTTAATTTTTATTTGTTTTTTGTTTTTTTTTTTTTGCGTGCGGATGGCGCCACTTGTTCAAGAATAAAGTTACCCTTGAATTATATTAAGTAGGTCTTGTAAAGTAGGGATTATATTAATGAAAATGGATACTTGCTCGCGATTCCCAATAGGTGTGAAGTAATGAAATAGCTTCACGCCACCAAGTGTTGTGTGTGTATTTTAGAGAGTGAATTGTCATGTCCCATGTCTGAAGTCAAGAGTTGGTATTTATAGGGACTCATAAGAAGCTAGTCCTGGTCCCCGAACCATGACATCAGTCGTGTAAGAGGTTCCTGACGGAGTGACATCATGTAGTAAGTGACCGTTATTCGGTGCGTCGTTTACTTGTGTACGAAAGTTGACTTTGGAGGACAAGACAACTGATCCGATGCAGTGTCCAGGCTATCGTCATTTATGTCTTATCCTCGAGGACAAAAGGTCACTCCGCAGCCTAGTACGTTATCCTGCGGTCGTAGTGATTAAATGGGTTCCGGCCATGGTACGTTATCATTACATATTTACAAAAATGATCATAACTGGGACATATAGTGTTTAAGGTCAACCAAATCCGACCTGGACTTTAAAGCTCTTGCCAGAAAAATACACGTTTTTACCCAATCAATCGATTTTGCCACCTCTAAAAAACCAGTATGATTTCCCTTGTAATATGATACGAATCAGATTCGTATCGATAAACAAAGAAAACGATAAAAGGGTTCTTGCAATTCGAGAAGCAAGGATCTCCTAAAAGTCATAAGACCTCAATTTAATTCATCCATAATAATATTACAACCCTAATGATCTATATAAATACTAAACCTATAGCTTGATTAGCAAGCTAACTAAATAATATTATTAAAGATATCATAGAATATCTATTCCAATAATAATACTTCCCTAATAATAATAATAATAATAATAATAATAATAATAATAATAATAATAATAATAATAATAATAATAACTAATAGTATCTAATAATAATCCAGATCGTATCATAATACCCACCTGTTTGCTTGGACTCGAATTAAAGTCATCAACAAGAGATTGGCGCATGCCAGTTGGGGTAGAGCCATCAAGCCTTGAAAAACTGTATCCTTTACGTATAAGAAATTTTTCCAGTATGTCCAGCATCCTGCAAAAGTGTATCAGCAGAATGAAAAAGAAGTACAGATTTAGTAGACCTTATGTCTCATATTAGGCTTAGAGCCACAACCATTTGATTGTTGGTACACCTGATACCACCAAATGCCAAAAGCATGATAATGGTTCTTTTAGGTTCTGTATAAAATTGACGAGAACAGATCAAGTTGCGCAAATGATTAATGTGTGGAGGATGCCATTGGCTCAAGTTATTTACAACGATATGGGTCAGGGATTCAGTTTTTTGGATTACATATTGTTTAGATTAGATAATATGTAACTCGTTTCTTGTTTTGGCTGTGCTAGATTTAGCTTGTTCCACATAAACATGGCATGATATGTTTGTGAACTATTGCGATAACAATGTCGCATTACTTGTACTAAACCTTTTCATTGTTGTATAAAAGTTCATCCGGGTAACCCTTTACCCAAAAAAGGTTCCCTATAAAAAATATAGCTATAGCTCACTTTCAATAAAAAATTCTTGTAACTCTTCAAGACACTAGAATTAGATTCAGAACACACATCCAAACACCCTTCAAATTTGTAACAATGATGACATTACCTGACAGAGTAACTGAAGAGAAGAATCTTATCTCCGTGTAAAATCCAAGACGACATCAAATTTTCTAAGGCTCTCATCTTCCCACAATGCTGAACATCACTTAATCCCATAAAGCTCTCGTTTTGAATATAACCTCCCACCAAATCGATATCACTATCGAACACAGCTGTGGCAAAAACCTTGTCTTTCTTCTGTTTATCTGAGTCATCTCTGGGGTTAGGTTTTATGAGCTCCAAATGATTGCTTATCTGTACAACACAACTCAAACTCTTATTAGCGTAGGTGGCATACATAATTGGGTTGAACCTAACACATTGTTTCGGAGTGTGTACCTTTATTTTATTGACTGCATTCTTTTTAATTATGCAATAAATATTTTTAATGTACCACTTGTGCTCTACTACTTTGTGGTATGCCCATCACATATATTTTTAAATAAAGCAGATTCAATAAATCTATGCAACAAATTATATCATTAAAAAGTAATGACCTGCTGAAGCTTGGTGAGGCAAGGAAGAACAATACAAAACGGGCATGAGTCACAACCATCTGGATTATCCTTATGAAGAAAGGGCCAAATAACACCATTTGGAACCGTTCTTTTACAGCATTCCACTTGCTTTAAAGGGCTCCCGCAGCTACACGGAACATCCTTGTTAATAAGACATTGAATATCAGGTAGTTGTAGCATCCTCTTGTAAACTCGCTTCTGAACCTCACTCATTGCACAAAATACAACATTATCTTCCTTACCCAGCATTAAATGTCCAATCGTCTCCTCTTTTGTTCGTCTCAATAAAAATTTGTTCAAAACCGACACCAAGTGCTGTTTTCGTTCTTGAGCAATGTGAACAAAGCTAGGGGGTGCACTTGATCGCTGCCCATGCTTTAACGGCTCATCATAATAATCCCGAAAATGTTCACGTGTCCCCAACCCTCCAGGTACAACCCAGTCAAAGAGGTTGAATAATTCCATAATTTTGTTTTGCATTACAGTTCCGGTTAGACCATACCGTTTCCGTGTTTTAATCGCTAAACAAGCTTCATAAAGTTTTGATTTTTCATTTTTAAGACGGTGTGCTTCATCAATGATTGCAATCTCCCAATTCACTACTGATAAGATATTTTCGTGAATTCTATAAATATCAAAACTGGTTATTAGTATTTCGACGCCATGAGATTTTATTTTTTCAAAAATTATATCACGGTTGGTGCCATGGTATATTGCAACGTTGAATGTTGACCACTTAGAGAATTCTGACTCCCAGTTTTGGATAACAGAAGACGGGCAAATTATTAGCACGGGGCCTTTCTTCTCGGTTTCATTCCCCTTTGGATTTATTGTCTCATCATGTTCTCCATCTTTTGCATATACAGCAGAAAGAAATGCAATTGCTTGGATTGTCTTCCCCAATCCCCTGATCAATTGGTAAATTAAAACATGAAGGAAATGAGATACCAGAAAAGAAACGGGATACAGAAAATAACACATTTTAACCATTACTGTTAACTTTGAGTTGAAAACTTCTATGGAATATAGGTAATCAGTCAATTCAGATTATTACCACTGCATGAAATGCATAATACAGGGAGATAATGCAATCCCACCATACAACCCCTACCGACAAGGCGACAATACCCAAAGATTTTACAGCCACCAACTCCACTCCCAGGCACCTCATTTTTAAATATTTATCCACAATAGACAAACCAAGTAAACGAAACTCTTGTGAATTACACTAATTATTTTGATATATTTAGACGTATTTTCAGCAAATAACTTGGACAGCTGACATAAAACTACAAAACTCATCAAAATTCATCGTGGATGCGAATAGAAATAAAACGAGAATATGCCCACGCATAGCCGCAGCTAGAGGTGGCAAAATCTACGGGTCGGATTGGTTTGGGTGATGGGTCAAAACGGATCAGGGTCAAAACAAGATCGGGTCAATAGGGGCCCAGACCCCCCCCCCCTATTGACGGTTCTCGATTCAACCGACCGGTCCGGTCATGAAAACATTAGTTTTTATCACATAAGAAACATGCTGGCATGTTAATGAATCATAGGAGGATTAGGAGCGTAAAAAACGAAATAAAAAACCAAAAAACTTTTTCAAAATAAACTTATAGTATTTGATTAATATCCTAGTTAAGTCTAAGCAATCACAGAGCAATACCATCGGAAGAAAGAATTCGCTTCTTTAAGGAATTGATGCATAAAAGTGTAATAAATTTGTGCTCTGTTTTAATATTGTGTGTACCCAACTCTAAAAGCATCTATTGTGCATATTAAACTCTTAATTTTTAATGATTAATGTATCCAGACTAATGAACATGTGAACCTTTTATGTGGGACTGCTTAACTTTGTCCATTTTGCTATTGTATGTGTTTAACTATTTCATTTTTGCTACTGTATGTAGCCAACTTTGTCCGCTTTTGCTATTGCATGTATCCAACTTTGTCTACTTTTGCTATTGTGTGAATCCTTTTCTAGAAAATAACAGGTTACTTATTATTTAGGTGACCGGGTACATTAATCGTGACAATTTAACTCCATTCAATACACACAATAACAAAATTGTTTAATACACATTCATACACTAGTCTCTTTTTTATTTGTGTAGCTCATATTTGAAAATATCTATATGTGTTTAAACAACTTTCAAAATCAGCACAAACATCCATCGTAGTATAGTAATTAGGCATGTCTATTTCATCGTTTGATTGGTATTGGAAATGGATAATGTCATCTTGATCAAAAAAATTGGCAGTACATGTAAGTTGCTGGCTCATTGCAATCTAACTTTCTTATAGATTAATAGATAGGAATGGCATATTTTTATATTTATATAAAAGAAACACTTACATGTCATCTCCAAGAATACCTCCGCAATTCTTGGTGTACAAGTTGTACAAGAACTTAACTCCTTCCCTTTGATGTTCTAAAAGCCTGCAATTAATGGAGGCAGGTACCTACGATGAATGTGAAACTCTCAGATAAGAAATTGCCTACCTTCTACGAACTAGACCCTGTCTACTTAAAGAAATATATAAACCAACTTACGCGAATACAAGATATATCAAGGATATGCGTGATATGTGTAAAAGTTTAATACCCATAGATGAAAATGCCATGAAACGAATAAAAAGATTGTTTCCGATGGATAAAAGGAAATCGAAGTAACGAATTTCAATGTGAAAGGGTAAATTTGAGCATATGATGGTGTGAAAGTGAATAAACACACATATAGGTTCTATGTCAAAGCAAAAGCATATGCACTAACATATTTGTGTGATTGTTACAAAATATTCAGATCATCAAGTATAAAACAGGAAATGAGGTGGAAATCTATACTATATTATAAAGGGCAAATAAGGTTTCAACTTTCAACTTCAACAATGTACCCATGATAATGCATGATGTACCATACATCAATGCCCCACAACTTTCAACTTTCATTTTCATCTTTCTCCTCAAATCTCAATCATTCATTTTTTTTTTTCTCTAACTCCATAAATCATTTTATTCCTTTAATTTATTCAAGATCTTTTATCTCAAAAACTGTACATCGATAAATCATACAAATTATATGGGTGTTCTTAAAATTTCATGCTTTTTCATTAAAGATGTCATTCGATACTTTCTGTTGAATTTTTAAATCCAAGGGCAGAACCCGTACAACTAAGGCATTTTGCTATCACACTCTATGACCTATCACCTCATATGACATATCACACTCTATAACCTATCACCCCACCATCTCACCACCGCTAACTCACCACCATCTCACCACCGCTAACTCACTGGCCACCGCAACGCGCGGGTACCGTTCTCGTACATATATTTATATGTATAAAAAGGGGGGATAAAACTGACCTGGACAGCGTTTGGGGATCTGGAAAGGAGTAAGGGTTGGTAAGGTCCAGTATGATCATCATCATCATCATCATAATCAAAAATACCACTTTCTTTTTGTTGTTGGTTGTTGTGTTTGTGAAATTGAGGAGGTTCCTCCTCGGAATCATTATAATCGTCTTGTTGAGATTTTGGGGGTGGTCTTGTAGGCACCAGCTGCTTTGATGTTTTCGTTGCTGTTTTTGATGATTCACAACATTGCCTGAGAATAATCTCCTTGAAGCTGTTTAATGACATTATATTTAGTTATTTGCCAGTAAATCATAACAGGGAGGGACGGAATGCGAACCGCCTTTCATTCAATCTCCGGTGTCCTTGCCATTATAATTAGAACAAATTATAATTAGAACAAATTGTATTTTTGGTCCCTGTCTTATCATCCAATTTACACGAATGGTCCACCTTATGGCGATGTTTTAGTGGCAATTTCAGTCCAAAACTAACAATCGTTAACTCTGAGCTGGTGGTGAGCATGAGCCACATGATGGGTTTTTAACCCCAAATAACATTATTTTTCATCTTTAATTGTACCCTAAACTACAATGATCAAACCAACAACAAATATGAAATTATAATCAATATGACAGTGTTCTACAAAAATCAAATTAAAACAACCCAAAGTATCTCAACTCATATATGACGAATTTTGACCTCTACAGATCGATATAGATCAAATGGATTCATGCATATAAATTGAGAGGTCGAAGTTTTTTGGGAAGTTCCAATTAGTGGCAACTGTACTTGGAGTTGGCGTAAGCTTCTCCAATAACGAATGGAAATGGCGGACTACATGGAATGATAAATTCCCTAGTGTGGCGTGCCCTTTATTAACTGCGCAACATGATAGATTGGCTCGGTGGGATAGAAACAGTGTGGATAGGTAATTTTCAGTAAGTGTTGTATGGGAGGATATTAGACCGAGAGCTGCTATTGTTCCTTGGTATCATATAGTTTGGTTTGCACATTGTATTCCCAATCATGCTTTCTTATGTGGCTAGTTTTCAAGAGAAGTTTAAAAACTCAGGATTTGCTTCATAGTTGGGATGTTCAAGGAATGCAAGATGAACCGGTGGTCTGCACTCTTTGTGAGCAGGAACCGGATTCTCACTCTCACTTGTTCTTTGAATGTATGTTTTCTTCACAAGTGTGGCGGCAAGTTGCAAGTAAAGGAGATTTTAATGTTATTTCGCTTGTTAGGAATGATATTACGGCTGGATTGCAACCAATTGCTAGGAAAAGATCAATGCATGGTATTGCATTCAAATTATTGTTAGCAGCTGCAGTTTACTTCATTTGGAATTAGAGCAATAACAGGTTGTTCAGGAAAAGGAAACGAACTATGGAGCAACTTGTAAAGGAAATTGTAAGTACAGTGCGTTTGAAGCTTTCAATGTTTCCATATAAGAAGACGAGAAGGCTGGAACGATTCCTGGATGCATGGGATTTGCCTATTAGACTAGCTTGTGATGTTTGATTTTTTCTAGTCATTATATGTTCTTGTTAAAATGTCTAGATAGGGACTTTGGTATTTTGTTTTCTGCTTGTAAACATGGTGACGGCCTTTTTACAGAAAAAAAAAAAACACAACCCAAAGTACCAATAAATATCCAAAATACAAATCAAACCAATAAACAGGAATATCTATGTGTGTGTGTGACAGAAAGAGAGAGAATAAAATTTTTTTAAAAAAAAACACATCCCACCCTCTGTGGTTTCCAGAATTCATAGTGGTCGCCCACCACAGTGGCCATTGCGGCAACTCTCTTCTTCGTTCTTCCATTTTTTTTTCTTTTTTAGATTAACAACGATGGATTGTAAATTGTAGCTATTCAACCTGGTGTTGGTTTAGTTTTTCAATCAACTATTTCGGTTTGAGTTTACTAATATTATGTGAGTGAGAGAGAGAAAGAATAAAAAGTTTTTTTTAAACCACATCCGACCCTCTGTAGTTTCCAGAACTCATAGTCGTCGCCCACCACAGTAACTGACAACCTTGTAATATCCCACACTTTTTCATGTTTGAGTTGTTGGCTATTAACGTTTAATTTCGTTAAGTTATGTGCCCTAAACGGGATTATGTGATTAAATGCTTATGTGTTTAATATGATTTGATTAAAGTATGCTAAATGAAAGTAATTAAAGTAAAGTTAAGAAAGTCAAGTGCTTGTTAAATGAAAGTAATTAAAGTAAAGTTAAGAAAGTTAAGCTTAGAATGCGATGTTTAGAAGTCAAGGGACTTAAAATGAAACTTAAGGAGGTGATGGCCAAGGGTTAAAAGATAATTAGGCTCCCCTAATTGTCATTCTCCTGCTCTCTTGTGCGTGAGATACCCCAAGCCACCCTTCCCTCACTTCCAAAACAATTCCCTTCAAGTTCTACTCGTTTTGTGGTGTTTCGATCAAGTTTTGTTAAGAACTCAAATTCCATAAGTCATTTATAGGTAATATAGGTAAATTTCCTTTGAAATTTTATCATATGAGTCATATATGTTGTTATGGTGAAATTTCAAGTACCAATATCTTGAAAGCCCAAGATTTTCACATGTTAGAATCTTGATATCCATAGATATTTTAACGACTTATTGATATGTTACTACGTTATGAAATGCTTATTATTATTATTATTTCCACATGAGTTATATATGCAGATTCTAGAATAATCAATATCTAGCTATGGAAAATATCTCTAATGGCATGAAGAGAAATTCGCACATGGGTGTTTTGGTCAAAAGTTACATAAGATAATCTACGTTGAAGAGCTAGATTAATTATGTAACCAAACTTTCGTTTATGAGGTTGTCTGCTTAAAGATCTTAAAAGGTCAGTATACTGAGGTGTCAAAATGATTGCGAAAATGTAACGTATTTGCTAGATATTGAATAATCATGCTTAAAAGAATGTTTTTATTAAGATAGGACTGTAAAAGTAAAGATCTACTTGTAAAATCTAATAAATGAACATTTAAAGTGTCAAGATCTTGAATAAAAAACATTAAAACGTGATAATAATTAAGAATTCGTTAAGAAACAGTATAAAAACATAAATTATGACTAATTAAAGTACTTGAACGTAAATAAAAAGATTACTTTATAAAAATCGATCTACAGTAAGCAAAACGTAAAGAGATGAGCTATAATCGTAAGGAAAACGTTATATAAAAATATATATAGTAAAATGCATAAAAGGAGTAAGAACACCGTGATTTATTGACGAGGAAAAGCCCTTAATCCTTCTGGATTACCGGCATAAAAACTCCGGGAGGAAGCAATCGTCCATCCCTTTGTTCTTTTATTATTATAAATCAAAGATAATTACAATTCGAGAGCCCAAGTGCTTAATCTAAGTGTTACAATGATGAAAAGTGTTAAGTGTGATGTGTTTACAGAAGAAAACAGATAGAAATATGTGTTTTTTCTTATCTAAGACGAAGTGCCTAAGCCTGCAATCACTTTCCCCTTTTATAGAGAAAATAACCAACTAACTATCATAAAAATCTGAGATCTTGGAGCTGGAAATCAGGGATCTTGAGCAGATTTTTCTCTTTAACTTGATTACTTGGTAAATGGACGTTGTCGAGCCATTTCTACACGTGTTCAACCATAAATTCTGACTTTGGGGGCAAGTCTTCCGTTTTAATCGTTCTTGTACAGCTAAGTCAAAATAAAATAACGGTCAGATATCTTAGAGCCCCAAGATCTTGAACCACTAAGATCGTGGACCACGAAGATTTTGGAGGTGAAAATCTCAGGCATAACAATTGTCCCCAAAATTCTAACTCACGTTTAGCTCCTTAAACAGAGTTAGAATTTTACAGAGAACAACTTTAACAATGTCGAATCAAAGTTCAAAATGATAATCAAAAGTATAAGGGATAGAAGTGACCATGCATGGAAGATTGTTTCCCAATTCGCTATTGGTGTTCCTTTTCTGTCTTGACGATCGTTTAAGAGGTCATTGTTATGCTTGAAATTTCAAGTACCAATATCTTGAAAGCCCAAGATCTTGACATCTCAGGATCTTGACACAGTCATTCGGAAGATAGACTAACGTATTGTTGCAAATGTTATTATTATTTTCTCGTAAGTTAAACATGCAGGATCAATGATAATCAATATCACACATGGGAAATACCTCTAACGGTACAAAATCAAAGACACACGTAAAGAATCTCTTCAACACGCAAAGAAGACTTAGTCCTCCAACATAACCGGACTTCAAGTTGAATTCAGCATGAGGAGAAATACACTAACGGTCACTTGACCAGGCAAGATCTTCAACAACGTTTAAGAACTGAAAATGTGGAAGATCCCTACAATATCGGATATCTGTTTATCATTTGCATTATAAATAGAAGGAGGTTGATCGATCCTAGACACTTACTTTTCATCATTCATTACTCACTTGTATTCACACACACGCTACATACGATTCTCTTCGTTGTTCATACACTTAGAGAGATCGATCAACCTACTCCCACCAGTTGTAATCATTTTAACATTCATCAATAAAGAATAAGGCAGGAACGATTGTTTCCTCCCGGGGTTTTTATGCCGGCAATCCTCTAAGGATTAAGGGCTTTTCCTCGTCAACAAATATCGGTGTTCTTGCTCTTTACTCTTTATTTTACGCATTATTTATTTGATTCTTGCTTAATATCTTGCTTATATTAACATATTCTACATTATTTACATTAGTTTGCGAATATCTTGACCTTCTTTACTGTTTAGTCGACATAATCTTTATCAAAAGTCTTTCTTAACAATGCATCTTTGTAACTCAACATATTTTTACAAGCACACAACCTCACGAACGAAAGTTTGGTTACTTAATTGATCTAAGTCTTCGACGTAGATTATCTTAGGTGATTTTTGACCAAAACAAGTTGGCGCCCACCGTGGGGCAAAAGGTGCTTTCGATCATTTAAAATCTCAGATCTACAATTTAGAAAAACTATTTTTCCTAAATTAATTCCGATACTGTCGACCCAGCCAACTAACTCTTCGCAAGCTGCTCCTGCTATTCCTTCCTCTGTGACTAATACTGCTGCAAGAATCAACTACAATCAGAAAAATAAGAATAATACAACTCGTCCTACTCAAAGTAAGAACAAGGGACCTGCTAATCAGACGAATGAATTCAATGAAGTCCCTACAAGAAGTGAACCTCAAAACACTGAAACAGAACGAGCAGAGCGATCGAGTTTCTACGACAAATATGGCAACCCAGATCCTTTTAATCTTGGATCTGAAGAGGCTGCTAGAAACATTATTGATAAAGACATGCCTAACTCTTTTGAAATTTTGCAGAAACTCATAGAAACTGTCAAAGAAAACCAAGAGTATACTAAGACACAATTCAAAATATTGGAGTCAAGGATCATAGAAAATGGACCACCGATAACTCCAAGAAATTTGTTTTCAACTCCACCAACATCTGCACCTCCTGGTTTTGCGACAACAGACCCAATTGCATCCCGAAATTTTGGGAGTAATATTCCACAAAATACGCAGGCTGCTGGCACATCTGCTAATGCAGGATCAGGTTTACCTAATGCAAATGATTTTATTAGATCGTTTGGATTTACTAACCCATTGCAGGAACAAGGAGAAAATGAATACATCGCAAGAGAAATTCAGAAAATTAAAGAAATGATCTCAAGTGTTCCTGGATTTTTCAATCCAATTCCAGAAGTCAATCCTGCTTCTTATCTCATCAATAGATATGGAGATAGGATTGCAACTGTGGAAATTCCAAAGAAGTTCCAAATGCCAAATATGAAGCCATATGATGGAACTGTTGATCCACAAGAACACATCGCATTGTATTTGGAGAAAATGGAGACTGTGCCCATTCCCCACAACCTGAAGGAAGCTTGCTTATGCAGAAGCTTTGGTTCCACATTATCTGGCTCAGCCTTAAAATGGCTGCAGAGTTTGCCTCCTCGATCCATAAAGTCTTTTGCTGATTTAACTAATTTATTTTATAGTCAATTTTCATGTAGTAGAACTTTTGAAAAATTAACTGATGACTTATATAAAATTACTCAAAAACAGCATGAATCACTTAGAGACTTTATGACTAGATTTACTAAAGAATCTCTTAATATTCCTAAATTAGATATGTTAACAGCTATCCAAGCTTTGCAGAGAGGTCTCCATCAGGGATCCAAGTTCCAAAAAGATCTCATAATGACGCCATACAGAAACTTGGATGAAGCAAAAGCAAGAGCAGCAAGGTTCATCAGACTCGAAGAAAACGAATTGACAACAGCAAAATTGGAAGCCTTGTCTTATGATCGACTGAATCGTAAGACTGAAACTCCAGTCTTCAAACAAAGGCACAAGCCATATATAAGACATGTTCATAACCAAATCAATGCTGTTGAAGAAGAAGAAGGGACTGAGTACCCTGCATTATCAACATATCGTTTCACTGTCGGCATACCTGGCTTAATAATGGCATTGAGAAACCTTGGAGACAAGGTTAGGTGGCCACAAAAGAAAAATAATGATGGCTATTTCAAGAAAACGGATACCAGCCAATGGTGTGCCTATCATGAAGACTTTGGTCACGTCACTGAAGATTGTAAAATGCTAAGAAGAGAAATATGTATACTCTTATCCAAAGGGTATTTGACAGAATTAATGGGTAGAAAGAAAGCTAAAGATATCGAAGGCATGGATCTCACCAAGCCAAAACCTACCCAAAAGGCAGATTCTCCACCAGCAAATGCCAAAGTAATCAACACCATTTCTGGTGGATCAGAAGTCTGTGGAAGCAGCTATTCAGCAGCCAAAAGATTTGCAAAGCAAAACAAAGCAGAAAAAAGAGAAAAGAGTGTGAAGAAGGCTTCTATCTCATACTCAGATACTATTTCCTTTGAAGATGATGACTTTGATGACGTTATAGAACCTCATCATGATGGTTTGGTCATTACTCTCTTTATTGCTAACTACTATGATCGCAGGATTTTAATAGATAATGGAAGCTCTGTGAATATAATCAAGTTGGAGACACTAAGAAGAATGGACAATTCTGAAGACAACATTATTGGCAAAATATCTCCATTAATTGGCTTCAGTGGAGAAACCAAATATACTGTGGGAGAAATTAAAATGCCAGTATATGTGGAAGGATTGAACTCCATGCAAAAATTTTGTGTGGTGGACGTCCTCCCAGGCTGCAACATCATCCTAGGAAGTGTCATAACACGATTTCTCGCCTGAATTCGAGCTTAACAATGGTAGATTTGTGTAGTGTGTGTAGTGTGTGTGTTCTTGGTGTAAGTGTGTGAGTTGAGAGAGAAAGTGTGTGTGTTGAAAGTCCGATTTGATTAAATGTGTAAATGGAATGGGAAAAGGTTATGATTATCTAAGGTATGAGAGTATTTATACCTAAATACACAAATATGCTAATTATCACAATTAGCCCCTCAACCTTAGTAATCATTCACCTATGACCTAACTACAAGTAAGTCCACTAATTTAAATTACAATTTATCACTATTTTTGAATTTCTAACATTCTCCGCCTTAGTGATATATTGTAATAAATGAAGTACGTGTTATGTTGTCTTGTAGGAATGAATTTGATGAGCCCGGTGGAGCAGACAATTGGTGTGATGAATCTAGTCTTCAAAGCTTTCTCATTGTCTTTGGAGAACTTGTTTCATTCTTGGTCTTGGACTTCTTGAAGTTAAATCATGTGTTGATTCTCAATGTTCCTTTTTTGAACAGAGAATAAAATGTGTGTGTGTCTTGAATCTTTGAAGATTGTTGAATCATGAATCAGAGTTGTCTTTTGAAGTGTGGAAGGTATGAACTTGTCTTTGATTCTTCAATCTTCAATTTTTAAGTGAAATTCAACGGCTTAAAATGAAGTATCATGAACTTGTATTCTCCCCTTAATATATGCAGTGGGACTTCTTCAATAAGTGTTTGTTTTTAAAAAGGGTTGTTTTTTGGGAAGTGAATAACGTTATCATGTGTATTGGACTTATAAATATTGACATCCAGCTGTATACACATTTCAATATAAGAGTGTGTGATTGTGCCGCGTGCTAGCCTTTTCTTTTTTAATATTCATTCACACGAATTGAATTTTTTTAGTCAACATTTTCAATATCAAAATTGTTTTGTCAGGATAGACTTGTACGCGTGCATGTGAGCTGTCTAGTTGTGAGTGGTCAAACTTTTAATGCGCATAAGTTGGCTTCTACGCATGATACATTCAAAAAAATTGAATTGTCAAAATCATTGTTCACGTGATGTACTCGTTTATATTTTATTTTTTTGTGTCCGTTTTTTTTCTTTAGTATCATTTGTAGGTGGTGTAAATTTTAATTTGGACTAAAAGGTTGTTTGGGCCAAAATTTGAATTTGGATTGATCTTTTTTGTTTTGTTTTTGGGCTTAAACTGATTTTGTTTGTTGGACTTGTCATTGTTTTTGTTGGGCTAAACTTTTTAGGTTCTTTAGTTGGGTTGTTCTTTTGTTGGGATATAACAAGTCTTGATTCAAAATGGATATTAACATAACAGACGAGTTTGTTAACTAGTTGTTAGATTTTTTAATGGGTGAAGAGCCTAGTTGGGAAGAAATACGTCGTCATGATAATCACATTTGTTGGTGTATCAATTCGTATCCATGTGCAGTGGTTTGTTTTGAGGAAAAGAAAGTCGATGCGAATACATTTAAAACTTTTGTGAGAGAACACAAAATTTTTCAACTTGAAATTGATCAACTCAAATCTGAAAACAAAGAGCTCAAATCTGTAAATGATCTCATTTTGTCCAACATGGAAAGTCTTCAGAAAGAAAATGATCATTTGCACTCAAAGATTTCCAAGTTAACAAATGAGTTGGACAATTCTCTTCAAGAGCTCAATAAAGTTGTTTTAGACAATCAGTCAAAAGAACTTGTTTTGCAACAAAAGATTTCTGAGCTTAACCATGAGTGCAATAAGTCCATCATTTTTTAGAGCAAAGTCGAAGAAGAAAGAACAAATTTTTGTGCTCAAATCAAGTGTCTTGAAGACAAGTGTTTGCAACTTCAGTCAAACGAAAAATCTTTAACAAAGAAAATTTTTGACCTTGAGATTAAATTGCAAACACAAACCAAATCTTTTCAAATTCAAAATCCTTGTCCCGTTTCTTCTAACCCACCTAAAGAAGTTGTTGAAGTTTCCACTCAACCTGATTGTCCTCTATGCGAGGTTGTGAATTCCCCTATACAAACTAAATGTGATGTTGTTAAGACCATTGATATCTCAACTCAGACGGATCCTGTTTTTGTATGTGACAAAAGTGAGGTGTCCAAAAGTTTTCCAAAATCTTTTCCATCCAAAACTAAAGTTGATGTTCCAAAGAGGGTTTACACGGGTAAGTCTTCAAAACCTTTTCAAAGAAAAGTCTCTCATATTACTAATTACTCCTTACAAAAAGGTAAGCAGTACGCTAAGAAACCAAATTTTGATGGAACATCTACTTTAGTGTCTTTTCTGTCATTCGAGGACAATTGTGAACATCTTTCTAAAGCAAAATCTCAGTTGACAAAATCAACATGGAAACCTATTTTAAAACATCAGTCAACTGAGTCAAAATCATTCAAATATTCTTTTTCGGAACTTTTTGATCTTGCACCAAAACCTG
This sequence comes from Erigeron canadensis, assembly GCF_010389155.1. Lineage (NCBI taxonomy): Eukaryota > Viridiplantae > Streptophyta > Magnoliopsida > Asterales > Asteraceae > Erigeron > Erigeron canadensis. Next base: position 17,319,973 of record NC_057762.1, on the reverse strand, counting down.
TGAAAGCAGTTGTGCAAAAAGTGAATGATTTTGGTTCGAAAAATCATTTTTCAACTCAATCTCTCAAGATTGCACGTTTCTCAAAGAAATCAAATGATTTTTCACCATTTCTTCCGTGTAAAATCTTTTCAACTAAAACACCGGGTTTTAGTTCATCGTGGAATGCAACTTCTATTCATCAAATCGATCAGACTTACATTTGGTCTTTTAACAAATTAAAAACCATTGGACCTATTCTCAAATGGGTTCCAAAGGTAATTTTGAAGTGATTTGATGAAAAGTGGCTTATGCACATATCAGTGTATAACCCGTGCTAAAACCGTTTTTGTAATTTCTTTAATTTTAGAAAATACAAAAAATATTTTCATTTTTTTAACTTTTTGAAAAATCCAACAAGTTTTTTTTATTTTTGAAAAATCCAAAAAGATTTTCTCTTTTCATCAGTTTTATTTACGTTGTCTTTGAGTTTCTCACAAAATATTGGGATGAGATGCTAGGCATCGAACGCCTTTGTGTACTGTCTTCGTAGTCTCATTTTTAATGTTTGTGAGCAACTTACAATCATTTTACTCACCCTTTATATGCAAAACAATTTGTTCAAATCATGCATATATTTACGAGGAGTTTGTTTCTAAAACCAAAACTTCTAAGTGTTCAAACTCTTTTGTCATATTATTAAACACTTTGGATGATTTTTAAACCATTTTCGATCATCTCTATTGAAGTTCGGTGTTAGATTTGCACACGAGAGTCTAGGCCACTCATATAAACTCCATGATCTTGTCATCGCCGATGAGATCTAACCATGGAGTTAAATTCTCAATTCTAGATTGTAAGGGTATATGAGTGTGATGATATTTGTGCAAATAGGACATGAGGGAGTAGTCGAAAAGTGAGAGGTTACGGTGAAATGATGTGAGAAAGGGCTAAAAGAAATGAAAGCCCTCCCCAAAATTCTTAAAAAGCCGGGTCAACACATTTCTATCGGATTTCACTTGTTGATTTCTCGATATTGAAGAAGACCTCATGGACCCAGTGAAGCAATGCACATCTTTTCTTAACCACTCAAGTATTTCTTAACAAATGCTTGTTTTATTCTCATGAAGATTATCACTTTTCTATCGACTCTTCATTTGGAAGACGTTGATATTGTAAAAGGGAGACACTTTGCTCCAGCCCCCGACTTCATTTAATCACTATCGAGTCTAGAGCGTACTTGATATATCTTTCATTTGACTAGGACACATAGAGTCTTTATATGTCTTTGTGACATTGCATATCTTTGTGATATTGCCGGAACATTCGTAGTGATATCATATTTTTTTTGATATTCCACGATGATCGAATGGAAATCCTACCAATGTTACCATCTTTTCCAATGTTGAACGTAAGTCTCATATTTTCATTTTATGAATTTATTGAGTAAACGAGAAGTCTATGTGACCTTGGATTTATTTACCCAAAAGTCTTTGAGGATAGTAAGATATGGTTATCGAACGCCTTTGTGACGCTGACCATGAATTACATTCTTTAAAGCAATCTATCGGTTGAAAAGCCATAGACCGAACCATTTAGAGATACGCTTTGTGCATTTCTCAATGATAATGGGAAGTCCGAAAAATAGTAATCGTATTTTAGGCCACACCATTAATCCTTTGGATTTTTTTGTTGTGTCAACGGATCTTTTTTATCCGGATTTCATTTCTTTTCACACAAACACAAAGAACACCAACACCATATAAAATTCTTTTTCCAACAACGCAACCTCACATTCTAGTTCACCAATAGGTCCATTGGGAATTGGGAATTGGGTTGGGATAAGCTGTGTGATTGTTGTTTGTTGTCATCTACCGTTTATGCTATCAATCATTATTATATGATGAAACCGTTTTTCATTTTCATCATAAGGGGGACAAATGATTATATAATTGATAGATAGAGTTCATGGACATAGGTAGAATTTGATTGGTAGAATTTGTTCGAGGATGATTGTTGTTTTGGATGTTCAAAGGATCGTTAGTTTAGGTGAAGAGAGTGAATAATTATTGTGCTAAGTTGAGAGATTGTTTTGAGAAAGTTAAGGGATTGATTCTAGATCAAAAATATTCAAGATTTTAGTTATTGAAAGTTTTTGGTCGATTATGGAAAGATTTGTTGGATAAATGACCATTGTTTGTTGATAAGAAGAGTTTGAGATTGAATGGTTGTTACTTAGATAGTTAAGTTCGTTCATACTTTGAAGAGATCGTTCATTTCAGGGGGAGCAAGAGTAAACTCATGATGTTAGAAATCCAAAAATAGTGATAAATTGTAATTAAGATTGTGGACTTACTTGTTGTTAAATCATAGATATATGATAACTAAGGATGAGGAGCTAAATATAAAGTTTAGCATGTGTAAGGACTTATAGTATAAATACTCCTCATTCCTTAGGCATCATATATATACATGTACATATAACTATTTCAATAGCAACCCCTCATAATTTTCCTTACACCTCAGTCCGTCTAAAAACACACACACACATACTCTCTCTCAATACACACACTAAACACACCAAGAACACACACACACACTTACATCCGCCATTGTTGAGATCGAATACAGAGCAAAAATCGTGTTATTACATGTGGTATCAGAGAGAAACATCACTTTGATATCGATCCATAACTGTTTTTGATCTCAATTTCATCAAAAAATCAAATTCAAAAACTATTTTTCATACCGTCCCCTGTTTCATCATTTTTCATCGTTTTAAATCACATAAAATCATCAATTTTTTGTTCAAATTTAGATTTCTTATAGCTTAAAACATAATCCTGTTAAGTTTCAAGTTTCAATTCAATCTAGAACTTGAGATTGAATTTTTAGATTTTGGCGCTCAAATTTCGGATTTAGATTCTGTTGTGTTTTTAGCTGAATTTTGTTTAAGGATTTGTTGCGGACGTGACAACAAACGTTTTGCAAGCAATTTCACGTACTAACTCCAAGTAATTTGACAGTTATTGAAGTTTTAAAAGTCATCAATGGAGTTTTTGAAAACTGATGTGTTGAAGAAGATGATCTCAGGACGATTCTCACTAGGACGATCTTTTGCAGATCGTCTCAGTGCTTGAATTTTCATTCGTTCATACTTTGTGTGTCGTAGCTTGTAGAACGATCTTCACAAGATCGTTCTAGCAAGTGGTTGTGGTGTGAAGTATTGATTGTGGCTAACTAATCCGAAAGGATCGGTTTTGGTCAATTCAAAGTGGTTTACTTTGAAAATTAAGGCAGAAAACTAAGACGATCTTGCCAAGATCGTCTCAGTTACCTGACTCTAGGACGATCTTGCTCAAGATTGTCTCAGTGTCTGTTAAAAGTTGGTGTGTTTTGGTTGTTTAATTGAAGTTGTTGTGATTGGGAATCACACACTTCCTGGGTAATTGATCATTCGTAATTGGTTTTGCTCAAATTCATTCCTTCCAAAATCATACTGAAACTCTGTCAAATTTTTCAAAAATTACTTAGAAAATTTCTCAGTAACCCAAGACGATCTTCATCTCAAGACCGTCTCATTTTCCTTCAAAATTTCTAAAACGATCTTAAACAAGATCGTTTCATTTCCAAGTCTTTCATTTCTCAATTTTTCATTTTCAATTCCTTTAATTCAATTTCAATTCTCATTTTCAAAAATCCAAAAACATATCTCAATTTCAATTTCATTTCATACTTAGACTAATTCCACTGAATTTCTTCCAAGACGATCTTCCATTCAATCATCTTGCTTTTATTCTCAAATCTAAAACCATCTTCCAAAAACAATCTTCACCTAGAACGATCTTCATCAAGATCGTTTCACTTCCTGATTTTTTTTCAAACTCTCATTTCAAGTTTCAAAACAAATCTCTTTCAAATGGCTTCTTGTGAAGCATTGGCATTGGGTTCCGATACAAGACCTCCAGTTCTCTACCGTGGTTCTTATAGACTATGGAAGAAAAGATTCATGGACTATGTGGAATGTCAACCGAATGGTCACCTACTTAAAGATTCCATTCTTAATGGACTTGCAGTTCATCGCCATCCCACTACCGGTGTAATTCTCACTCTTGATCTTTTGAATGCTGAACAAAAAGATCGAACAGCTGCAGATAACAGAGCTAGATCATGCTTATACAAAGCACTACCAGATGACATCTATGGTTCTGTTGATTCTTATGATACAACCAAGGAGATATGGGATGAGGTGGCAAGACAAATGGAAGGATCTGACCTGACTTCAACAATAAGATTGACAAATGTGTTGACTGAGTTTGACAACTTCAGCAAATTGCCAAATGAATCTCTAGAGGCTGTCTACTGTAGATTCTGCAATGTCATAAATGAACTCAGGAAGAACAATGTCAAGAAATCAGAGATTGAGTTAAACATCAAATTCATCAAAGCTCTTGGTCCTGAATGGGAAGATTATGGAACACAGATTAAGCAACATCAAAATCTAGCCAAGTTCACCATCCATAATCTTCATGAATCCTTCAAACTCAATGAACATCAAGTTCTAAACAAAGCTTTATCAAACAAAATGCCAGAAGTTGTATCTTCTGATCCTTTGGCATTGATTGTTGAAAAGAAGGTTTCTGAAGCTCTTAAAAGGCAAATGGTGGTTGTTTCTTCATCTGATGAGGAGGGAGATGATATGATGGCTACAAGAGAAGGTGTCTCAGATGAACTATATCAAGCTCTTGCCGCAGTAACTAAGCATTTCAAGGAAAAGTTCTACAAAGCAAGGCCTACAAATAACAATCTCCGCACTTCTTCAACAAGTGCATTTCCTAAGAAGGGACACTATCATTACAAGAATTATGAACAAGGAGATTCAACTGGATCAAAGATTGTTGAAAAGAAAGAAGGCTATGAGAAACAAGTTGTTGAGAAGGGTAAAGCATCCGACAAAAAGTGCTACAATTGGGTATTCCTGGTCATTTTGCTATTGATTGCAAACAACCTTGTAAGCGGAACTATGAGTACTACAAGGAGAAGATGTTATTAGCCAAGCAAGTGGAAGCTGGTCATGCATTACTTGCTGAAGATGACAAATGGCTATTACTCTTAGATGATGAAGATGAAGATCTTTCTGCTAATGTTTGCTTTATGGTGAGGTTGGCCAAGAATAAAGCTTTTGAGGCTGAAAGCACTGATGATGAGTACCCTGATGATGAGGTAAATCTTAACTCTACTCTTTCATTAGTTAGAGATAAAGAGTCACTTAATTTAGCTCTATCTAACTTGACAACTCATATTAAGACTTTAGCCAACAAAAACAAAAATTTGCAAAATAGTATTTCATTATTCAAAAGTGAATTTTCAAAACTTCTTGAAGAATATTCAAAATTACTTTTTAATCATGATACTATTAAACAAGACTTTCAATCATATAAAAAAAGGATGTTGGTTAAAGAATGTGAGCTGAATGCCTCTCCTGATTCTAAGTTATTAGAAAAATGTCTTAATCTTGAAAAGACCATTCAAGATCTTGAAAAAGCCAATCAAGATCTTGAAATTCAAAAGACCAATGAATGGCTTCGGGCAAATGCTAGACAAATGGATGTTGATATTCTCAATAAGAAGCTTCAAGAAGCTAAACCAAACAACGTTGAACTCGAAAGGAAGATTTCTGACTTAAATCATACTTGTTTTCTAAAAGGCGTTGAGATTGGAAATCTTGAAAAACAAGTTGAGGAATTTAAAAAGAATATACTTTTCTATCAAGAGAAGTTATATAAAGTTGAACAAAACCCTCTCTTGGATTTCACTGCCTATTTTAACAAGTCAAAAATTGCAAAAGATGATCTTCTTCTCGGGTTGGGATTTGAGAATATAACACCATTGCAAAAAGCCAAGGATGAAATAGAACCTTTGTATGATGAAAAATTTCTTCGACTGGGTATGGTACAACAATTTATTCGTCTATTGGATAACGAATTTGAGACCGATGAAGTTGAGAAACCTAAAGATGAATTTTTGGTTAATTACGATGCTCTAAATGCTTCTTACAAAACAAAAGAGTCTTCAATTTTTAAATTGGAAGAAATTGAATCGAATTTTCAAAACCAAGAATCCATTGGTAATTCACCTAAACCTACTAAAATGTATGTCCATCCACTATTTTGGAAAAATAAATAGAAGGTTTACAACAAAAGGTGGATTCTCAACAAAAAGTCATTGATCATCTCAAGTCTCAAAATCAAAGTTCAAAGGATAAATTGATTGTTGTAGATACCAAGAAAGTTTGTGTGAATGTTTCTACTCAAACTAACCTAAGTGCTTCAGTAGACCATTCTACCAAGACTACTTGTGTTTCATATACAAATTCCTCCACTCAGACCTTGACTGATTCTCTTGAATGTTCATGTCAAAATGCGGCTACTATTATAGCTGATGATTATGTGCAATCTGATTTTATCTAATGACGAACTTGCACATAGTTTAGTTTTGATATGGTACTTCTATAAGTTTTTCACTTGTGATACTCTTGATGAGTTAGTTATTCACCCTAAGCTTAGTGCTAGTATAGGTGTTGATACTTCTACTAAAATTTCTTGTGAGACCAAAGATGTGTCAGTTCAAGTCTACCAAATTCCTGAGACTACCCATGATGTGAAGTTGGAAACTAAGATTCCTGATTTTTCAAAACTTTCTCCAGTGAAACTTTTCACAAAAGATGATTTTGATAAATTCATGGAGGGAGAATATGTTTTTGATTCTGAAACTGAGAAAAAGATTGAATCTACCAAAATCAAGGTTGAAACAAAAGAAGAATCTCAAAAACCATTTTCTAAAGTTCCAACTTCATATTATTCAAAGAAACGAGTTATTTCCAAACTTGTCAAGACTGAACCAAAGACCGTCAGAAAAACCATTAAGTTAGAAACAAAGTGTTCTACCCCGGATAAGCATGTCAAAACCAAACAAGTTGAGACCATTCCCAAAATCAAGTACAACAAAGTGAAACTTTTGAAAATCAATCCAAATGTTTCTTCGTCTAACTCTCAATCTAGTTCATTACCTAAAGTGTCTAAGTCTAGATCAGTTTTGCTGACTAGGGATACTTCTAATGGTGCAACTAGGTATAGGGATAGATATGGCTGGTTTTCTCATGATAAACCTAAGAAACAAGAAGTTTCCGCACCTCCAAAAGAGTCTAAAAGATAAAAGTGCTTCAATACCCTCGTTCTAATCTTCTTAGTGTCAATTCAACAGGTGGAAAGAGCATAAATAGTGATACTAAATGGGTAGCTAAGTTGTTAGTACCTAAGTTCACTAATGTTGAGAAAAAGAAGAAAAGACAAAGGAGAAAAGCTGGTAATAAGAAGAAGCATGTTTCTATTAAGTCAAACAATTTATCTTCTAAGTCCTCAGTGAAAAACAATGTTAATGGTGCCAAGGCTAGGCCTTGTGATGTTGTAAACAATGTTAATTCTTGTTCTCGTGTGTATGGTTTGAATGCTGGTAGACATGTTACTTTTAATTCATGTGTGAATGTTCGTACTTTTTATTCAAAAGTGTTTATTGATAATGTGCTTGTTAATGCTCATGTTGATTCTAAAGAATGTTTGAACGCAATTCCTAAGTTATATACCCTGCCTATGTTAACTAACCACAAAGGACCCGTCTTCAAGTGGGTACCTAAAGTCGTTTAAATTTCTTTGATTGCAGGAAATAACCATCTGTGTTTGGATACTCGATTCCGGGTGTTCAAAACACATGACTGGCAATAAAGCATTGCTCAAGAACTTTATCGAACGATTCATGGGAACTGTTCGATTTGGGAACAACAATTTCGCTCCTATCTTAGGTTATGGAGACATTGAACGTAATGGAATTGTCATCAAGAAAGTTCATTATGTTGAAGGATTAAGTCATAACTTGTTCAGTGTTGGACAATTTTGTGACAACAATCTCCAAGTTCTTTTTCGACAATCTCTTTGCAAAATCCAAACTCTAGATGGAGTTGACATTCTGTGTGGCGACCGCGATGATAACCTTTTTACCGTCAATCTTGATGATAACCAACCAACCGACAATATTTGTCTCATTTCGAAAGCTACATCAAAGAATTCTTGGTTGTGGTATAGAAGGCTTTCTCACCTAAATTTTCCAACCATCAATACTTTGGTCAACAAGCATCTTGTTGAAGGCTTGCCGGACTATAAGTATGAGAGTGAACATGTTTGTCCTTCTTGTGCTGTTGGGAAGATTAAACGAGCTTCTCATAAACCGAAGAAATCTCCAAATTCATTAGCACCTCTTCATTTGCTTCACATGGATCTTTGTGGGCCGATGAAAGTAAAAAGTCGAAATGGGAAGAAATACATCTTGGTTATTGTTGATGATTATTCAAGATATACTTGGGTCAAGTTTCTTGCCTCCAAAGATGAAACAACTCAGATTTTGATCGATTTCATCACTTCTACTCAAGTAAATCTTCAACTTCCAGTCCGTTACATCCGTTCGGATAACAGTACCGAGTTCAAGAATGCCGTATTTGATGAGTTTTGTAAATCCAAGGGCATTACTCACCAATTCTCTGCAGTTCGTACCCCACAACAAAACGGTGTCGTTGAAAGGAGAAATCGAACACTAGTGGAAGCTGCAAGAACAATGCTTGCTTATTCCAAGTTGCCTTCCAATATGTGGGCTGAAGCTATTGACACTGCTTGTCACACTCAGAATCGGTCCATTGTTAATCAGCATTTCGAGAAGACTCCTTATGAGGTTGTTAACAAACGCAAACCCAACATCAACTATTTTCATATCTTTGGGTGTGTTTGTTATACTTTGAATGATCGGGAGAATCCTGGAAAGTTCGAGAAGAAAGGTGATGAAGGTTACTTTGTTGGTTATTCCTTGACATCAATTGCATATCAAATCTACAATCGCCGAACCAATACAATTCAAGAAACAATGAATGTTTGGTTTGATGAGATGTCGGGCATGATCTTTGAACGAGAAAGTTTGATACCAACAAGTAATGATCCAAGTGCTTCAAGTACTTCATCAAGGACTTCTACTTTAGCATCTAAATTCAAGAAGTTTCCAACTCCAACAAGTGATGAATTAGATATTCTTTTTGAAGAATTCTACAATTCTAAACCGATTCATGATGAAGAACCTCGAGTCATCGTTGAACCAATTCAGACAAATAATTCAGTTCCTGACAACAATCATGAATCATCATCAAGTTCTTCTGAGCAAGGTGCTACATCTTCTAGTAGTAGTTCTTCATCCTCTTCTAATGATTCTTCTTCACCACTCTCTCCTAATATTTCTCCTCAAGTGAATGTTCAAGAACAACCTACCCAGTTTACTCAGACTACCAATCCGATAAACTCTCCAAATGTGTATGTGCCACTTGACTTCGATAATCAATCCTATGAGGAAGCTGTTCTACCAAGCTATGATTCCATCTCTCAACAAAATTCAGGTTTTAATGATGATGATGTAGATGTTCAACAACAAGATCCTCTTCCTCATGATCGCAAATGGTCACGTATGCTGAAAAATCATCCTACTGATCAAATTATTGGAGATCCACCAGCCGGAGTATCTACTCGTACTTCAGTAAACGAGTGTCTTGTTGCACTTTCTCTTAGCAACATTGAACCCAAAACTGTTTCTGAAGCTCTTCGAGATCCAGAATAGGTTAAAGCTATGCAAGACGAACTCGCTCAGTTTGAAAGACTGAAAGTATGGAGATTAGTTCCAAATCCAAGAAAAGATGAACCTATTGGCACAAAGTGGATTTTCAAGAACAAGAAGGATGAGAATGGAGTGGTAGTAAGGAACAAGGCTCGATTAATTGCGAAGGGTTATTGCCAACAACCTGGTGTTGACTTCGACGAAACTTTTGCTCCAGTTGCAAGAATGGAAGCCATTCGGATTTTCTTAGCTTATGCCGCTTTCCGAAACTTCACTGTGTTTCAAATGGATGTGAAGACAGCTTTCTTGAATGGTGAACTCAAAGAAGAAGTTTACGTTGAACAACCAGAAAGTTTTGTTGATTCTAAAAGGCTAAACCATGTCTACAGGTTAGACAAGGCTCTCTACGGTCTTAAGCAAGCACCCCGCGCATGGTATGATTCCTTAACTACTTTCTTGATTAGAAGTGGATTTACCAAAGGCACAATAGACCCTACCCTATTCATTCGTAAACAAGGTAAACATGTTCTTCTTGTTCAAATATATGTTGATGACATTATCTTTGGGTTAACCAGTCAAACATTTTGCCGAAACTTTTCATCTCTATTGTTAATCATTTTGAAATGAGCATGATTGGGGAAATGAACTACTTTTTGGGTCTTCAAATCAAATAATTACCAAATGGTATTTTTATATCACAAGGTAAATACATTAATGATATGTTGAAAAAGTTTGATATGACTACATGTTCTTCAATTTCTACCCCAATGGCTGCTCGAACAAATATTAATGCTGATAAAAATGGGAAACCATTTGACCAAAAGTGATATAGAAGTATGATTGGTTCGTTGTTGTATCTTACAGCATCTCGCCCAGATATAATGTTTGCAACAAGTATGTGTGCTAGGTATCAAGCTGCTCCAACAGATTTACATTTTCAAGCTGTGAAACGAATATTTCGTTATCTGAAGAGTACACCTAATTTAGGTCACTAGTATCCAAGGGATACTGGATTCAATCTAACTGCCTATTCAGATGCAGATCATGCAGGTTGTAAGCTTGATCGCAAGAGCACTTCCGGTACTTTACAATATTTAGGTGATAAAATTGTGAGTTGGTCTTCCAAGAAACAGAATTGTGTGTCACTATCAACAACTGAAGCTGAATATGTGGCTGCGGCTAGTTGTTGTGCTCAAGTGTTATGGATGAAGACGCAACTAACTGATTATGGTCTGATATATGATCATATCCCTATCTATTGTGATTCTCAAAGTGCCATTGCTATTGCAGTCAAGTCAGTTCTCGATCAAAGCATATTGATGTGAGATATCATTTCTCAAAGATCATATTGAGAAAGGTGACATCGAGCTCTACTTTGTGGGCACTGACTATCAGCTTGCAGATTTGTTCACCAAACCATTGGACGAAAAGAGGTTTAATTTTCTTATCTCCAAGCTTGGCATGTTAAATCTTGAACCTGAACTTATTTTGTTCTTGATACATTCTTAAATAACAAAATACAAAATTTGAACAGACAAAAATCAAATACAAAAATATAAAATTTTGAAAAATAACAAAGATTTTTTTAAAAAGAGGTTTACATATCCTATGTATGTAATCCGTGCTTCAAAGATTTATTTATTTCAAAGTGGCTTATACATATTCTGTGTATAACCCGTGCTTCATTGTTTTATTTATTTCCAAAAGATGCTTTCATGATTTCTTTTGAAAACCCTATTTTTCCCATCAAAAGATTTTGTTACTCTCCATTGTTAAACAAATCTTTTTACCAAAACTCTCAATTGTTGATATGAGAAACAAAGGATTGAACGCCTTTGTGTACTCCCTAGTTGTCTCATCTTGAACAATTGATTGAGATAAATGTGATTAAATGTTTTATTTTGCATCCAACTTGTTGATGTAAGATGCGAAGGATCGAACGCCTTTGTGTACTCCCTAGTATTCTTACTATAAACAATGTTGTTGAAGCAAAAACTTTGTGTTTCTTAAAATCTTGTTCACGTTAGACTCTCAAATTTTTCTGTATATATCACAACAAAGTTTTTTTTGATCTCACAAAACCCAATTTTTGCTCTACCTTTCTATGAAAAACATTTTGATATATCTTTGCATAGATTAAGGGGGAGTCTGTGATTTCAAAACTTTCAAAACTTCAAATGTGTTTTCAAATCTTTTCATACACATGTTTGATGATTTTCAAATGACTTCTCATCAATTGAAGTTCGGTGATTAGTTTGCACATGAGCGATTCATTCACTCCATGAACTTCATCATCACCGATGAGTTCTAACCTCGGAGTATTCACTTCTGTTGTTAGTGATGATGGTTTCGTGCAAATAGGATGGAGGGAGTAAAGTCGAAAAGTGAGAGGTTATGGTGATATGTTGTGAGAAAAGGGTTAAAAGAACTGATACCCTTCCCTAAATTTCTCAAATCGCCGGGTAAAACACATTTCTATCAGATGTCATTTGATGATATCTTGATAAAGACTTCATGGACCTAGTGAAGCGATGCACATCTTTACCAAACCACTCAAGTGTTTCTTAACAAATACTCCCTCCGTCCCAATTTAAATGTCATAGTTTGACATTTTGGGTCTTTCGTGCTTAACTTTGAACGTCAATATTTTTGTTTGTGTTATATAATATTTGATATAATATATATGATTGGATAGGGTTTTAAATGTATTTTACATTGATATGATTTTCATCAAGTAATATATAACATAAACAAAATTATTTACAGTCAAAGTTATGAAAGAAAGACTTGACAAGTCAAAATAGGACATTTAAATTGGGACGGAGGGAGTACTTGTTTCATTTCTCACGGAGATTTTCACATTTCTATTGACTCTTCATTTGGAAGGTGTTGATATTAAAAAAGGGAGACATTCTACTCCAGTTCCCGACTTCATTTGATCACGTTGTGTTTAGAGCTATCGTACTTGATCATTCATTTGATCATTTTCATTTTCTTAAGACACATTCGAGTCATATCTTTGTGATATTATTTCTTATCTATGTGATATAGTCGGAACATTTGTAGTGATATCTTAATTGATATTCCACGATGATCAAATGGAAATCCTACTAATGCTAACATCTTTTCCAACATTGAACGTAGGTCTCATAATTGCATTTATGTGATTATCGAGTGAACGAGAAGTCTATCAGTGACCTCGGTTATTACCTACAAGTCTTTAAGGATAATAGATTATGGTTATCGAACGCCTTGGTGACACTAACCATGATTTATATTCTTTGAAGCAATCTCGTGGTTGAAAAGCTGCAAGACCGAACTATGTTAGAACATTGCTTTGTGCATATTTCAATGATACATAGGAAATCCGAAAAATGTTATACATTTCTATCGGTCATTTCATTAATCCTTTTGATTTTTGAACATGTTAACGGATCATTCTTATCCGGTTTTTCCATTTCTCTTCTCACAAACACTAAAACCACCAACACCATTCTATAACGTTTGTACCAACAACTTCAACCTTACATTTTAGTTACCGTTAGGATTCTTTGGGTTGGGCTAATGGTTTGGGTTGATGAGTTGATGCTTGATATTTCTCCATGCAAATCTCGTTTTAACTTGTGATATTTTTTTTAGTATTTAATCAATCAATGTTTGCATAATGACATTGGTTCCCAACTTTGTCATTATGAGGGAAAGAAAAAAGATTATGATTGATTGAGAGAAAAATTTTGAGCTTGATTTGTGCAAACATGGAGATAGTGGGAAGGCTGTAGTGAGTGTATGGAGGTTAGGGATGAAGATAAGAGAGAATATTTGGAGTTAAGGATGTATGGGATTAATGGAAAAACTTGCAATTAATTAATGGAATTTCAGTCAATTGAGTTCAGATTTTCACTGGATTAAATCATTTAGTTGACTGAGTTCTTGACTTGAAAAAGAAAAAGATAAGAATGAGACCAATAATGAGAGGATATTATCTCAAGATGGAACAAACGTTCAAAGATGCTCCAAAATGTTTATACTCATGAATTGAGGGGGAGCATGATCATTTCATAAGAGATTTATCCAAATTTCATTCAAATATTTACTCTCCAAAGTGTTCAAGTTAAATATAACAAAGATCAAAGCTACGAAAAGTTGAAAATTGATTGGAAGATTCAAGACCAAGAAGTAAAGCATCAAAAGAGTCTTCATCAACAGATTTCATTCAAGATCTTCAAGCTGTTCATTTACACTTGTTCAAGAATGTTCCTATGCATACATCAAGGGGGAGAGTACAAGTTTTTGATACTTTATTCCTAGAAAACAATTTTCACTCAAGAATCGAAGATTGAAGAACAAACGCCAAGTTTATACCTTCCGCATTTTCAAAACACAACTTTGATTCTTGGTTCAACAATTTTCAAAGATTCAAGACACACTTTATTCTCTGTTCAATTAAGAACATTGAGAATTACCTTATGTTTTAACTTCAAGAAGTCCAAGACCAAGTTTGATTCAAGCTCTCCAAAGACAATGAGAAAGCTTTGAAGTCTTCTTTCATCATACCAATTGTCTTCACCACCGGGCTCATCTACTTCATTCCTATAAGACAAGATAAGTTGTAATTAAGATTGTGGACTTACTTGTTGTTAAATCATAGATATATGATAACTAAGGATGAGGAGCTAAATATAAAGTTTAGCATGTGTAAGGACTTATAGTATAAATACTCCTCATTCCTTAGGCATCATATATATACATGTACATATAACTATTTCAATAACAACCCCTCATAATTTTCCTTACACCTCAGTCCGTCTAAAAACACACACACACACATACTCTCTCTCAATACACACACTAAACACACCAAGAACACACACACTTACATCCGCCATTGTTGAGATCGAATACAGAGCAGAAATCGTGTTATTACACATGAATTGTTAAATATGCTCCGAAATGATTGCTTGTTAGGTGGGGAGCAAGAAATTGGAAGATAATTCGTTTATTTGATAGAAATGCTCCAAGAAAGTAATGTTTGTTTGAGGGGGAGCTAGAATAAGTTGATCAAAGGATCAAATGCTCCAAGATGATTGTTGATTCAGAGACAAGTTAGACCAAGAAATGAAGTTTCAAAGGTAAAACCAAGCTTCCGCAATTCCAAGAGAATTCAAGATAACTAGCTTCCGAAATGCCAAGAGAATTCAAGATAACCAAGCTTCCACAATTCAAAAGAAGTCAAAGAATTCAAAATCTAAACCAAGCTTCCGCATGCTACTCAAAGATTCAAGTTACTTCTCCAAGCAACATCAAGTTGAAATCAACATTAAAAAGTTCAAGTTGTGAATGCTCAAATGCTACAAAGTATTCAAAGTTGCAAGAGGAGATCAAACTTTAGAAAGTCATCGTCAAGAATATATGTTTGTTGAGAAGATTCAAAGTCAAGGTTGATACAAGACGTTGAAGACAATGAGAAAGCTTCATAGTTCAATCAACATTGAAGATTTTTCAACAAATGGGCTCATCATGTTTATTTATAGACTAAAGACGATGCAACATTTACAATTTAACACCAAGGGGGAGATTGTTAGAAATATAAATGGTGTTAAATTGTAATATTTCTATCTATGGAAGGGGTATTAGTGTTAATTAGAAGATTTGTATAAATACCCCTCCATAACACAAATTGTAAGAAGCCTTAGTCATAATTCCATACATCCTTCTCTCTAAACTTATTTTCTCTCTCTAACTTCATCTTCCACCTCCCATCACCCTCACACACTCAAACACACACATAACCCTAATTCCACCATTAAACCTTCAATTAAGCTTGTTAGGTCCAGATTTACTGGACTCGCTCCAGACGTGATTACTGGAGCTCTCTGAAGATTTGTCCATAAATTATGTGAAGACCAGTGAACAACTTACTTGTACAGGAATCTGGATTCCACCAGATTCGTTCACTAGACTTCACTCCAGTCAAGATCTTTCTACTGAAGAACATTCTCACTGAAGTCGAAGACTGAAGTCTGAAGAAAGAAGTCTGACAAATAGCGGAGCTCACTGGAAGACTTACCAGATCTCCTGTCTGGAGTCCTTGTCAGTGTTCTAGACCTTACAAGTCTGAACACTGATTACGAGGAATTGACTTTATGCCTTTACATGCCTTTAACCGGACAATCCATTTGTCTTTTGTTAAAAGCCTTACACGCATGTAAAGGTGGTTAGTTAATTAGAAGATAAGTCAGTATCATGTGACTTTATTATTGTACTTTAATCAATGCATTTAAGGAATTAAAGTAATTTCCTTAAATGCATGTAACCATATTTGTACGGCAAAAAGAATATTATATTTATTCTTTTTGCCTATAAATACCAAGTCACTTCCTCGTCCAAATAACATACTTTTGCAATGTGGTGCCTTTGCTCAAATACTCTCGATCTAAACAGTTATACTTCACAACTTTAAGTATTTCGATCAAAGAGTTTATTTAGCAAAAATAGATCACTTGTAATTCATAGGTTGTTTAGATACTTACTTTGTAATATCTTGTTCCGCAACAACCTTGTATTTTATTTAAAATCAATAAATAAAATACACTTGAAAATTACATTGTGTCTCACCATTTACTTACTTGCTTATCTTTATATTGCTTAAGTACGTATTACGTCATATATATTCTTGCATTTATATTTATCGTAATACTAGTCCAATCTAGTGCTTACTTGAAGTTTCATACTAGTCTTATCTAGTGATTACTTGACTTGTTATTCTACACTTGTGGGTTAAACCATCGAGTGAGGGACTTCACAATTGGTATCAGAGCAGAAGGCTAACATACTTTCCTAGATTTGCATTTTCTCGATGGCCAACCCAGAGAATACACAAGGAAACCCTTTAAACGCTGGACCTCCTCCCATAAATGAATTTCAACAAACTAATGACCATGCTAACAATAATCCACCACCACCTCCTATTCCTGCTTCTCCACACGTGCATGTGCACTATTCAAACACTCCTGTTCCCAAATTAAGTGGGAATGGTGATGAATATGGCATGTGGAAAGCTAGGATGTTATTACATGTTACTGGTATTGAGAGGAATATGCTTAAAATTTTAAATGAAGGACCCTATATTCCTAGAAGTACTCTCAATCCACTTCTTGATCCACTAGAGCAAGATCTGGGAGGGAAAAGAGAGAGGAACACTGGTCTGAAGAGGAAAGGAGACTGGACAATATTGACAATACCTTAAAAGTCATGATCCTCGGGGCCGTTCCTGAAGCTCTTATTCCCACACTAGTGCTTTATCCCAGTGCCAAAAGCATGTGGGATGAACTAGTTATCCAGTATGAAGGTGGTGATGATACTATTGTTACCAGGAAAGTGGCTTTGAATAAGAAGTATGAGTCATTTTTTGCCCTACCCAATGAATCATTAACTGGTACCTACACCAGATTTATGTCCATCATAAATCAGTTGAGAGGGCTTGGGGTAGAAAAAGAAAAGGACATACTTCTTGAAAATTTTTGTGATATTCTCCCTTCAAAATGGTCTCATATGATCGTGGTCTTGAGACAAGGTAAAACCTTGCATTCTCATACTCTGTCATCTTTGTATGGAGCCTTCAGATTCACTGAAGAGAATCAAGCCCAGAGAATTGAGGCAGAAAAAGATGCTATTAATCATGCTTCCAGTAGTTCCCTTGTGGTTAGTCATACTGAACCACCATGTGCAGCATTAATGTCTTCCGAGAATGTATTTTCGATGAAGAAGATGATGTTTGAATTAATGGATTCTGGAGTCATGATAATATCTCTCCAGATTATGATGAAACTGATAGTGATGATCTGATGGCTATGATGGCTAAAACGTTTAACCGTTTCAAAGCCAGAGCTAACAGACCCACTTGACACACTGCACCCAGTTCTTCCACTGACAAGACCAATCTGACATGCTTTAAGTGTTGCAGAAAAGGTCATTTCATGAAAGAGTGCAAGTCCAATCAGTTTGTCTCACAATCGGGTCCATCATCTTCTTATAACAAGCCTGATGATAGCTACAAATTAAAATACAAAAAGCTTAAGGCTCAAATTGCTCTCATGTCTGCAGAAAAAGATAATAATAAATGCATGGTGGCTAAAGAAGAATGGGTTCCCTCTGATGACTCATCAGTTGATGATGAAGAGGAAAGAGAATGTTGTTATATGGCTCTAGCTGATGAAGAGCATCTGGTGAAAGAAGATGTCACATCTGGAAGATGGGTGGACATTGTCATTAAAAAGGTAATAGATTATGACAAAGAAACTGATCCTGAATTAAAATTGGACATTGCTGAAGATTTAAATTCTGATTTAATGTTTGTGGAAACTGTTCGTTCAGAAATGTCAAATACTGTTCGTTCAGAAATGTCAAATAGTTTTGAAACAGATTTTTCCGAAATGACAAACTTACAATCTAAGTTAAAAGAATTGCAAGATATTGAATTCGCTTTCAAAGCACAAGTTTTGGTTACTGAACAACTGGTCCAAGAAAAAGAAGAACTGGAAAATCTTTTATAAAAAGAAAAACATGTTATCCAGTTCCAGTGGTGTTTACTGAGAAACCCACTATTTTTGAAAGTGAAATCAACCAGATACCAGCTGGGATCCATTCTTGTGGATCCAGAGAACCCATCGACGATGGGTTCGCAAACCTTTAAACTAATAATCTGGTGGATGTGCAGGGCGATCGAAAGAAATACATTTGGTATCTGCTGGCAGGACAATGACCAGATGTAAGACCTTGCTAGAGGAGTTCGAAGTTTTGGAAATGATGGTTCTGGAAAGACTGAGGGATACGGTGTTCTGAATAATGGTCAAGTCAAATTCAGACGAGTGGCTTATGTAAATGGGTTGAAATATAACCTCATAAGTGTGAGCCAGTTGTGTGATGATGGCTACCAGGTGTTATTTAACATCTCTCAAGGCATCGTATTTAATAAGGATTGGAAGGTAGTATTGATTGCTCCCTGAAAAGGGAATGTGTACGTGATGATATGGAAAGCTCTCCTTCAGAGCAGTGTTTCTATACCAAGGCTGATGAAGACACAAACTGGCTATGGCATAAAAGGTTATCCCATTTAAATTTCAAAAATATCAACAAGTTGTCCAGAAAACAACTTGCAGATGGGATACCTTCTGTCTCCTTTATAAAGGAAAGGCCATGTCCAGGATGTGAGATGGGGAAGCAGAAACGCACCAGTTTCAAGACAAAACAGAATTTTAGCATATCTGAACCTTTTCATATGCTTCATATGGACCTCTTTGGTCCAGTGAATGTTCAAACTCATGCTGATAAGAAATATACCCTGGTAGTTGTTGATGAATACTCCAGATATTGTTGGGTAATATTTCTTAAGTCAAAGAATGAAACTGCTGCTGAAGTCATCGCTCTTATCAAGCAAATTGAACTCAAATACAAGCGAAAAGTGTGTCAGTTAAGAAGTGATAAT
Organism: Erigeron canadensis; assembly: GCF_010389155.1. NCBI lineage: Eukaryota > Viridiplantae > Streptophyta > Magnoliopsida > Asterales > Asteraceae > Erigeron > Erigeron canadensis. The sequence goes on along the minus strand of NC_057762.1, from coordinate 17,300,811 downwards.
GGAATAGAATTCCAGAATGCAACTCTGGAGAAATTCTGCACTGACACTAGCATCTCCCAGAATTTCTCATCAGCACACACTCCAGAGCAGAATGGAGTTGTAGAAAAAAAGAACAGAATGCTGATAGAAGCTGCCAGGAGTATGCTTGCTGAATCTGGTCTTCCTAAAATGTACTGGGCTGAAGCAATTGCAACTGCTTGTCACACTCAAAATCGCTCAGTATATGTGAAGAGACACAAGAAGACATCCTATGCAATATTAAGAAATAGAAAACCAAATATTGATTATTTTCACGTTTTTGGATGTCCAGTATACATTCTGAACGACTCCAGTCAGTTAGGCAAATTTGATGCCAAAGCTGATGAAGGATATTTCTTAGGATATTCAGCCATTCGCAAAGCCTTCAGAGTCTATAACAAAAGACTGGAAAAGGTCCATGAGTCAATTCATGTCACATTTGATGATTCAAATGAAGCAATCAACAAAAAGCCAACCCTTAATTCTCCCCCAGAAAGAACAATTATCTTTGGTGAATCTAATCTTATCAACTACAATAAAGATTCATCTGAAGATGTTTCCAGTCATCCTGACTTGGAACCAGTGCAAATTGAAAAACCTCCCTGTAATACTTCATTCTATCCTTCAATAAGTTTCAAACTACCCTCTGAACTTGTTATTGGATCAGATGTTCGTACTACTCCTCCAGTATCAGATTCAATTGATTTTGAGCCAGTAATCCAAGAAATGCCTTTAAATGAAGAATTTCATGATGCAAATCGTGATCTTACAGATTCTGATGAAGATGTTGAAGTTGTCTGGCAAGATTCCATTCCAGAAAAATCAATTGAATTCTTGCACTGATATTGTTGTAAGAAACAATCTTGGTCAATACTCTAAATGGACAAGAGCTCACCCAATCAACCAGATTATAGGTAACTCCAGTAGAGGGGTTCAGACCAGAAGTGCCTCCAGTGAACAATGTTTATATGTCAGCTTCTTATCACTGATTGAACCGAAGAAGATTGATGAGGCAATGAATGACCCAAGCTGGGTGATAGCTATGCAAGAAGAGCTTCACCAGTTCGAACGAAAAAAAGTTTGGAATCTGGTTCCTCCTCCAGTTGGCAAGAAAAAACCAATTGGAACCAGATGGGTCTTCAGGAATAAGGTTGATGAAGATGGTCATGTGATCAGAAATAAGGCCAGATTGGTGGCACAAGTGTACGTCCAGACAGACCTTGACTTTGAAGAATCATTTGCACCAGTAGCAAGGTTAGAAGCCATCAGAATGTTTTTAGCCTTTGCTGCTCATCATAAGTTCAAGGTCTACCAGATGGACGTAAAGAGTGCATTTTTGAATGGAGAATTAGAAGAAGAAGTTTATGTCAAGCAACCTCCAGGCATCATTGATGTAAAGCATCCACATTGGGTATATCGTCTGGACAAGGCACTGTATGGCCTCAGACAAGCCCCTCAAGCCTGGTATGATACTCTGACCACACACTTATTAGAAAACGGTTTCAAAAGAGGTGCAATTGACAATACCTTATTTATTCTTCGTGAAAGAGGTAATCTTCTGTTGGTACAAGTTTATGTTGATGATATTATTTTTGGTTCTACTGGTGAATCTTTGTGCAAGAAATTTTCAAAAATCATGTCTTCAAAATTTGAAATGAGTTTAATGGGTGAATTAACATTTTTTCTTGGACTCCAGATTAAACAAACCAGTGATGGTATTTTTACCTTCAAAATCAACTCCAATTTCTGCACCTTTAACAATAAATTCAGATCCTGATGGGAAGCCAGTGAACACCACTGCCTATAGAGGCATGATTGGTTCACTAATGTATTTAACTGCCAGTAGACCAGATATAATGTTTGCAACATGTCTTTGTGCCAGATATCAGTCTAACCTAAAAGAATATCATCTGGCAGCTGTAAAGCGCATTTTGAAGTACCTTAAGGGTACTCCCAGTTTGGGTCTTTGGTATCCCAAAGGCTCAGACTTAGATTTAATGGGTTATTCAGATTCAGATCATGCAGGTTGTAAGATAGACGGGAAATCCACTACTTGTGGATGTTATTTCCTTTGTGGCAAACTGGTGAGCTGGACCAGTTAGAAGCAAACTTCAGTTTCTTTATCCATTGCTGAAGCAGAATATGTGTCTGCATCCAGTTGTTGTGCTCAGATACTCTGGATGAAACACCAGTTGCTTGATTATGGTATTAAATATTCAAAGACTCCTATCTTTTGTGACAATACCAGTGCCATTGCTATCTCAAACAATCCAGTCATGCACTCCAAGACGAAACACATTGATGTCAGGTATCATTTTATTCGCGATCATGTAATGAAAAATGATGTTGAAATCCACTTTATTCCCACTAACAAACAACTTGCTGATATATTTACAAAATCTTTGGATGAGAAAACTTTTCAAAATCTTGTCAGTGAGTTGGGAATGTTGAACCCTTAATCTGGAACCTTGTTATGAACGCCTTTGTGACACTGGCAGTAAAGCTATCGAACACCTTTGTGATACTATCTTTGCACTGATAGATTTATGGATCACCATTCCAGGGGGAAAGACTCAGACCGCATTTTTTTTTTATCTAAGTTTCAAGGGGAATTTATTAATTTATTTTCTCACTGGACAAATTTTTCTGAAAAATGTTTCTAGTACCTTGTAAATGTGTCCCTCTCATTAATACTGGATAAGTTGATGTGCATGTTTGAAGTGACTTCAGTTTCTTTGTAAATGTGTCCCTCTCATTTGTTTATATTAGTTGATGTGCGTGTTTGAGGATTACCAGAATGGTCAAATCTGGGTACTTACTGGAGTGTCTCTCCAGTGTACCATTAATGCATATTCTACTAGCCTAATCCACTAGTGAAACTGGAGTGTTCAGTCAACCTCCAGATGCATTAAAATGAGTCTTTATGTGTCAAATCATTTTTTTAATACTTGAGGCTAGTGCATGCCAACCTTACAAAATTTTCATCTGGACAGTTACTGTTCACCTTACGTGGCATGACTTTTTTCAATTTAAATGATGGTTTTGTTCCCTTGGGAAGACCAAAAGTGCAAGTTGGTAATTTTTGTGGGCTGTCAACCGTCATACATTTATGTGTGATGAGAAACATTAAATGCGGATGACAAAACAGATCAAAATTGTTTTGAAATTTTTCAAAAGTACCGTTTTGAATTCCATTTTCTCTTTTCTCTATAAATACCCACATTTACCTTCACTTTTAGTTTCATCTCGAAAATCATTTACTCCCATATCTTCAATTTCCTTCATTTATTTCCTTCTTCATTTACCCTCCAATCATCATCATCTCTCTTATTAAATTTCTGTTATCAATCTTAAATTCCTTCACTTTCATTTTCAATTCTTTTCATTTTCATATATCTCAAATGGCTCCTAAACCATCTCCTAAAAATCTTCTAGCCGCAAATTATACTCCTGCTGAAAATGTCAAGAAGGCAAATCATATATCTCTTTCTGCCAATGTCATCCACATAAACATGAATAACTGGATGGCCAAACTCTCAACCAATCATTCTGCAACTTCAATTATTGGAAGGTTGAACACCTTCTTCTTGAGCAGTCCACTCTATGGTGCCCTAACCCTAAATCCGGGCAAAATATATCACGATTATCTGTGTGAATTCTGGTATACTGCAGTGTATGTGGGAAGCGATGAATCCATCCACTACACATTAAAACAAGGCACCAAAAGCTTCACAATTACTGTTGATTCCCTCAGAGATGCCCTGAGGATAAATTATTTTGATGAGAATGAAATGCCTGCTGAGATTTCCTCTGGTGTCAACACCAGGGAAGTGTGTAGGTTGATGGGGCACACGGAAATAGTGGATGAGAATGGTCAGCTGCTCAGGAAGGCCACTGTATATATGAGCAGGCTGAAAGATTCATGGAGATATTTCTTCACTCACCTTGTTGAGTGTTTGGGTGGCAGTTGTGGAGGTTTAGATCAGATAAACCAGACACAACTCCAGATTGCTTACTGCTTGTGGCATGGGTACAGGGTGGACTTTGCCCAGATCTTCTTTAATGATCTGGTGGACAGATTGAAGGTCAAGAGAAAGAAAGCCTTCATTCCATTTATTCGATTTCTGTCCATCATATTCAGAAGGGCTTTGAAAAATGAGTATTCTATAAATACAACTCATTTTTCTTTATGTGAATATCTGAGGGACCTCAACCAGTTGACCTCATCTCCTATTGAGGTCGACATTCCATCGGTGATGTTATATCAATTTAGAAATTAAGAAGAGGCAAATGCATCATCACCAGATGAGGAGGTTGCTGGTGAGCCTCATAACAATGAGGAAATTTCTGAAGCTGTTATTGCTGAAAGGGTGCAACCTATTTCCCAGATAGCCCCAGATCTTCAGCAGCATGCTGAGAATATTGTTGAAATTCCACCCAATCCCACCAGGCCAAGGAATAGAACTCGTCGTCTTAGGAGAGACGGAGTTCTGGTATCATCCCTTCCAGAATCATCTCATCAAGATTCTGGAGAAATTGGTCAGGAAACTGCCCCAGCTACCACTTATCCAGTACCTGTAGAAGGAAGTGGTGAAGAAGAAAGAGTGTCTGGCTCACCTCTTGTCATACCAATATCTATTGCTGAAAGTGGGGACATCATGGCTGCTGATGGGTCCCTAATAGTTGAAGAGGTTGAAGGGGAACAAGTTGGGCTGATTGAAGGAGAAAATCTGGAGCAAATGGCTCAGATTGATTTGAATGTTTGGGTGGAGAATGTACAAGTAGAGGACCAGACAGGTGGAACCGGCCCAGATTGGGATATGGTTGATTCTCCACTGTCTGAAGACAATGACTTTGATGTTAATATGAGTTTTTTGGGAGAAGAAGAAATTGATCGCACCATCCACTCTGTCTCCCAGTCAATTCTATCTGATATGGCTCCTCGACCCCCAGAAAATACACCAACACCTCTTCCAGAACAAACACCAACTACAACTTTTGAATCACCATCTGCACCAGAAATTCAACATTCTGAACCACTGGCAGTCACCCAACCAACTGAAAATATCACAAGGGTGTTGCCAGTATCATCAATCACCAGAATCACCAATCCTTCCAGTGGTCTCACCTCTTCTTCTTCAACTGAGGTCCAAGGCCTTTTTGATAAGGTGGCGGACCTGGAGAGATCACTTCAGGCTTCTTCTTAGGTTATTTCTGACTTCAAAACTCTTATTTCCAATAATCTTAGGTCAGAAATGAACATATTGGCTGGGAATGAGAAGATAGTCTTTGAGAAGCTGGATGAACTTGTCACGGCAACAAATAGAAATTCTGAATTGATACAAGTTGCAGTCCAAGGAATCAAGGGGATATGGGGAGAACTGTTCAGACTGCCATTCAAACTGAAGTTGCTCAACCTCTGGCAAGTCTGACTAGTGAAGTTCAGAATTTGACCACCAGAATAAGCTTTCTGGAGAGAAGGCCAACCATGGAGAAAAACTCTGTTGTCAGCACCCTCAATGATGAAGTCGTTAGAAAGTTCAGAGGAGATATGTTGAAAGAAATCACTGAGGAGGTGTCTGAAACTCTCCTCAGAAATCTTCGTGATGGGTTGTTGCCTGAAGTAATGAAGATGATCGACACCCAGTTACCTCGCCACTTTCCTCAGGATTTTGAAATAATTAAAAAGGAAGTGATGCGGTTGAGGAAAACTGTGAACAACATTGCTCCAGTGTCTGGTCGAACATTTGACTCTGCTGACAGACATAAGTTGGATCAGGTGTGGAATTATCTTCAATCTGGAGATGCTTCCAAGGGGGAAGGTTCTAGTACAGAGAAGGTTGGTGATCTTAAGAAGAAGATCGAAGTTTGGAAGAAGGTTATTGGACAAGATGTCACTGGTGCTGAAGCCAGTGGACAAGTTGAAGAAGAGGCTGCTGGTACTGATGCCAGTGAGCCAGTGTTTGAAGAGTTCCCAGACATCCCAACCACAATGAAAAGTCTCAAGAGAAAGAAAGTGGTGTTTGGGGAACCAACAGATGAAGCAGAAGAGGAATATGTGTCTGCTGATGAGGCCAAGGCAAAGAGACTGGAGCAAGAGTGCATCTTATTTGAAATTTTCAAGAAGAACTTAAAAGATGACTTGATTGCTCACCAGTTAGATATGGCCAGGCATGGGACTCTGGATTCTTACAACGCTGGCAGGTTGGGCGTACAAATTGAAGTTTACAAAAAGATGAAGGATGATCCCAGGGTGAAGAAGTGTTTGGATGCCTTGGATGATGTCTATATTCGATCCATGTATGCTCAGGATGAACAAGTATATGATTCTGAAATTTATGGTGTGAGCATACTAGATCTTATTGCCCAAAGAAGAGAAGAATTGAAAAATCTCCAGCAACAAGTAAGGAGTAATGCAACTGCTATGGAGCATGAATATAGGAAGAAGGTTAAGGGTTTGCCCAAGGCACCAGCCAGAAAATCCAAAGCTGCCAGAGATACAGATCTTAGCACCTTCATTCCCTTGAACACAACTGAAAGGATTAATAAAGAAAATTTTCAACAAGTTGCTGAACAGAGAAAGGTGTCCAGGGAAGTGGATGAAATGGTGAAAAGGGCTCAGATAAAAGAAAAGTATGAACATTTGTCACAGTTTAGAGCTGATGTCCGATCAATACTGGGTGCTGAGATCCATCTGGCAGAAAATCATGACAACTTCTCTAAGTTCCATGTCAAACTCTTCAGAGAAGGGAACTTTACAGATGAAAGAAAAGACACTTCAATAAGGGCTTTTGGGTGGTCAGAATTAAGAGAGATTGGTCTTTCATTCAGGGTAAAGATGTCTCCCAGGATGTTAAGTACTTTATGAAGAGGATTGGCAAGGAATGGATGAGGAAGGAAATGATGGATATGGAGCTGGGCTTAAGGACTTCTCTTACTACTTCATCTCCAGGTGTAAAGAGGAAGGCCACTGAAGAGCCATCTGGGCATGATGAAAAGAAAAAGGCCTAACTTTGATATTGTACTTGTATTTATTTTATGTTGATAAAATTGAAACTTTCCTCCAGTTGATGTCTGTAAATATAAGTTGCAATTCCTATTTTTTACAGTACTTATCCAGATTAAGTCTAGAAATTAAAATGTACAAACTGGGAACACTAATGATCTATAAAGTGGCTCTCCCGAAATTCAAATTAGACTTAGTCAAATTTTTTCAAATTAGACTTTTGCAATTTGGTGCCTTTGTTCAAATACTCTCGATCTAAACAGTTATACTTCACAACTTTAAGTATTTCGATCAAAGAGTTTATTTAGCAAAAATAGATCACTTGTAATTCATAGGTTGTTTAGATACTTACTTTGTAATATCTTGTTCCGCAACAACCTTGTATTTTATTTAACATCAATAAATAAAATACACTTGAAAATTACATTGTGTCTCACCATTTACTTACTTGCTTATCTTTATATTGCTTAAGTACGTATTACGTTATATATATTCTTGCATTTATATTTATCGTAATACTAGTCCAATCTAGTGCTTACTTGAAGTTTCATACTAGTCCTATCTAGTGATTACTTGACTTGTTATTCTACACTTGTGGGTTAAACCATCGAGTGAGGGACTTCACAAAGCTCAAGTTTATTCCTTACATTTGAGTAAAATCCGAGTGAGTATCCTTGATTCTTCTCTTCATATCTCTATTCTTAAGTTTGGAGACTACAATTTCAAAATCCCATGAACTATAGTCCTTATCATCTTGTAGATGATGAACATAATCAGTCCATATTTTTGGCAGTGAATCCAAAAACTTATCCACTAACTCAATTTGATGGTATACAACTTCAAAATACGATAACTCAGTAGTCAAGTGATTGAATCGAGTAATGATCTCATCAAGAGATTCTCCTTTCAGTCCACTAAAGGCTTCATACTGTCGTTTTAGAAGTTTAATACGATTTCTCTTCAAAGTAGCACCGCCCTCATAGTATTTTTCAAGGGCATCCCATAACTCCTTTGAAGTAGGATACTTCTTAAACAAATGTACGCTTTCTTGAGGTAAGGCCATAGTAAGAGTTGAAAGAGCCTTTCCTTCCACAACGTACCTCTTCTTTTCAGTATCTGGCATATCAGTATAAGTGTAATTTCCGATTACACCATTTTTCTCAAAAGTTGGCCAGTCAAATCCTTGAGTTATCATAACCCACATATCAATATCAGTTAGACGAATGTAATCTTCAAATCGTCTTTTCTACATCTAATAGTTCTCCGTATGGAAAAGCTTTGGAGGTGTGTTTCCACGACCAACTTCATGATCGTGCATGATCAGCTGACTAATAAGTAGGGCATTAAGTGAATTCGCAGCAGCTGGTACAGTAGTCATTTTAAGTCTTTAAAAAGAAACTTAAACGAAATGAATAATGTAGCACACGAGTTCGTGTTGAGGTGGCACGAAGAGAACAGGAAATGAACACACGAAGAGTTGTTCGCGCTGACGTGGCACGAAGTGGACACGAAGTCAAGTTCATGATGACGTAAGCACTTAATGAAGATCACCTCGTGCTGACGTAAGCACAAGGTTGCACGAAGCTAAACATGAAATCAACGAAAAACACGAAATTCAAATTGATTTTGCAATCAATAGAAAATCAAACGATCTTACACCTTCTGGTAATCAACCGGTCTCTGATACCACTTGTAAGGTCCTATGGTAGCGTGGATCGTAATAAGACATGATTCGTTATGTCAAGAGTGTGGAATCCTCTTGAGATAACTAGATTGCTATTGCCTTTTGTCAATTAATGAGTGATTAATCGACCTAAGGTAGTGCACGAAGTAGTCGTGTAGGATATTACACGAGCAACAATCCGATGCAATTCGTTAATAATCAACTAAGATCAATACCTAATTTCGTGAATTAGGTTTGTATTTATACTAGTAGGGTTTTGGTTCGTGTGGGCTTAGGCCTTGATCGAAGTATTAAGCCCGATTTAACAATTAACCAACCGGCCTCGTGCTGACGTCAGCATGAGGGTAATCCTATGTACTAATGACGTCAGCGCGAGGAACGTCCCTTTGGTTCTTTGTTTGACTTTGTTTAACTTGTAAATAACATCCAACCATCGTTTAAGTATTCTACAACACTTATAAACCATGGCTCTATGTTCTTGTACCTGTAAAACAACAATATAACACACAAACACAGTAATAACCATAAACATATATAATATTGAAGTTCAAATGTAATCTTTAAATACAAACGTAAGTCCAAACGACATATTATTTAAACGATTACAAACTTAATCCTAAAACAAAAACGATAATCAAATCTATGTTGCTATTGTCACACAAATCTACATCTACAGATGACATTACTCCATGTCTAACTATGAAGGCAAAGTCCAGGTCAGCAAAGAATGTGATAGGAAGACTCCTTGTGGCTTCTACTTCTTACTACGTTTGGCAAGAAAGAAATAATCGGCTGTTCTCCAACCATGCGCGACCCCCTGATCAGATTGTAGAACTCATTACTTCTACGATTAGATTGAAGTTGGTAACGTTGAGATTCAAGAAAAACATGTGGTGAATTGTATGCTTGAAGCTTGGAAGATACCACAAGATATTATGGTACATGTTCGTTAATTGGAAATGAATAGTTGGATTGTAATACATTAGTCATGTAATTTCTAGTGTATAGGTTGTTTTACATTGTTTGCTAGATGATAGTGATGATATACCCTATATGGAGAGCTCCGTATCCGAAGCAGTCACCTTCGTACAGGTAAAAATATTTAGCCATAACGGAGCTCGACCTCCGTTTAATATGATTAATCCGGAGCCCAAGGTAACAAGTACCCAGCTCCGAGGAGATATACAAGAAAGATCAGATTAAGATCTTTCCCATGATTATCCTATTAAACATGTATCAAGTCCGAATATCATGGACACGAATTGGTAACAAGATTACCAGAAATCTCCTTGAAAAGGAAACAAGATATTCACCAAGGAAGAAGAGATTTACCCTAATTCTCTTACCCTTCTCTCCAAGTTATTTACCCTCTATATAAATAGAGGAAGAGCCATGCTGCACAATCATCATCATACGCATCAAACACATAACCCTCATTCACAGTTTATTCGACCTCCGAATAAACCCCACAATAAACCTTCAATGGTTGAATTACAATTCGAAGTTAAAGATGGCGAGAAGCATCATCAGTAGATTCCTTGTAGCTGCTACGACTTACTATTTATGGATGGAACGCAACAACAGACTCTTCACAAGAAGTTCCAAATCTGTTACTCAAGTTCGAGATGACATTGTAAACATTATACGCTTGAAGCTAGTGACTATGAAGTTTAAAAAGGCAACCAAGGGTATGAGCTTACTGAACACTTGGAAACTCAACGAGTTGCAGCAAGACTGAGATGATTCGATCTCACATATCTTTTTGTATCTAGAGTTTAATAGTTTTGTTATTTTGATGCTCACTAGCTATTTGTTTTGTCTTGTGAGTGGCTATTGGCCTGTCTTCTTGACAATATATGCACGGGGGATGTCGTGTATATAAACTAGTATGATACACTGTCATACTACTTGTATTAATTGTTTTAGGTGATGAATAAAAGCTTACCGGGGTTTAAAGTACCCATTACCGGGAAAAAAAACCCTAAGTCGAACAAATCAACTTAGATCATCAATAATAAGGCGTAAAGTGGTCTTCAACCCTCTGACCGTAAGGGAATCACTGATAAACACCAACAACCATACTCACACCTCCGGTTGAGCCATAGTGAGATTATTTGATCAAACAAATTGGCGCCATCCGTGGGATGCTCTGTCATCAAAACCGAACCTAGCCACGATCAAAAGAAAAGCATTATGTCAAATTCAGATTCTCTACCAGAGCAGTATAGAGTATAGAACCAAGATCGCTTGAAACCAAAACGAAGGTAATGATAAAGCATTTAACGACGAAACCGGTAATTCTTACGATATGGAGGAAGACGACAACCCCTTATTTTCTCCCAATCAGAGGTCGGACCAGTCGACGTGCCAAAAAGCGGTAGTAGAAAAAATAATCGACACTAACCGCCAAGAAGTAGGAGGCATTGGCGAAAGAAGCATAGCTTCAGGATCGGGAGAAGATATCGCGCAGACTACTGAATGCGTGAATCAGGACACTCCCCTGCCTCCGGCGCAAGGATCTTCTAAGGAAACAAAGACCCAAGGCCTGAACTAAGGAATCGACTCAATGAAAGCAAAGGGAGTCGGCTAGTGGTCGCCTAAAAAGATCCCAAGCGAAGAAACCAAACCTAAGGACTGGCACGACGACAACTTCGGTGCAGCAAAGGGTTTGGGAGTCACCTAACCAACCTACCCGGCCTACCCAACGTACCAAGGGACCCTAACAGGGATCACGACAGCTGGTACGTCGCAGCAACATCAACCGATATACCCGTCATACTATTACGGAGGGTGTTTTTACCCGAACGGAGCATCACAGGCCCAGCCTGCAGGATTTCTACCCTTGGCCGGAGGTCACCCGATGCAAATACAGGGATCGTGGTATTACCCCTATGTGCTTATGGCACCACAATACCCCCAGGTAGACCCCATGGCTAAAGTCACAAAAGACAAAACCACTCAGGAAAATCTGGGCCTAAGTACAAGGGATCATGTGTGTGGTTCGCGAAGAAGCTGCGCCAACACGTGCCACCAGTAAAGTTGTTGGACACGCAAGAGCTTCCCTGGTATGACGGCACCTCCGAGATCAACAATATCCTCCAGGAAATCGATACTGTAGCCCACATCGAAGGATGGAGCGATCCGATAGTCTGTCATGCTATCCTCTATCACCTATATTGAAAGGTCTGGGATTGGCTGGAAAGCCTACCAGAAGAAAGCATACATGACGCTGAAAGCTTCAAAGCAAAACTAATAAAAGAGTTTGATTCCCACCTTTGGGTACACGAGGTAAGACAGGAGGAGGACAAAGAAATAGAAGATTTTCTAAAGCGATATGGAGATAGTACACAAAACCTAGTGCGCAAATGTTTGGCTAATTTTTATTTAAGGGTGATTAAACTAGTAACTAGTGTAATGAGTGGGTATTTATAGGAGAAGATTAGGGTTATGGGGAGGGTTAAGAATGAAATTTACAAGGTTTTTGAAGGGCTTAGAGTGTAATTACTTTAATTATTTTTATTAGTTTAGTTAGTAGAATTATGTAATTAGTGGGTTAGTTTAATGTATAGTATTTTAACATAAGGTTTTATTAATATTAATATTATCATTATAATTATTAAACAAAATAATCATTTTCTTTTATTTTATATTTCATTTGTAATGCATCTCAAAAAAAGGTGGTCGAATGAAAGCACATATTCTAGTTAACGTTTTACCGATAAGTTACTTGTACATAAAAATAACTAACACATAATTTCACATACGAGTTTAAATATATTTATATATATATATGAGTATATTAATATTCATTGTAAATCATCATATTGTATGGTCAAAGAAAGTGGTTTCTCCCGAGTCAAAAGGACCTCGATTTTGTCGGATATCACACTTATTGCATCACAACGACCATTCAAGAAATTCATAAACAACCCAATGGCAATAAAGTCTCAATCAACGTAATAAATAAAAGTCTAGGAAATATGAGGCAAAACTATTGCAACAATAAGTCTTCGTTATAGCAACCATCTACCCATGCCTCACTCTATGCAATCTTTAATGACCAACCTGAGGAAACACAACATTTTCAACACAAGTGTCAGCTTAAAAATGCGAGTAAGATAACCACAGGTTTTATAAAGAGGTTGCCAATTAAATCAAACTTATTATTATCATACGCATGTCAAGCGTATAACAATCATCATCACATGTCAAGCATATATCAATCATCATCACATGTCAATCGAATAACATAATCGGAAGATATCATTTCTACATGTGCCTAGCAACCTCAATCATCTCATCAATCATCATTATCAATCTCAATTATCAATCATAGGTTATGCCATTTTCAACTGTCAAGTAGTGACTTGCGTCACATAAGTAAATCAATCGCAGGTTGTGCATAGGCGATCATTCGACCTTTCAAGGAACCTTGCACCTGACATGATGGGTAGTCCTTTTGGGGTCCATCAGCGTCGGTAAGGACAGGCATAACCAAATCCAGGAGAAAGCCGTTTAGCAAAGCATGGTGATCGGTCCTAACCACCCGGCAAATTCAAGCAATCGTGACCATATCGTAAGGGGCATCATGACTACCCCGTCCGACCAACCGTAGCACACCAGCCCCTCCTGGAACTAGCATGGGTTAAGCTTAACACTTTTCAACCGTCAGTTTACACTCGAGTTATCAACCGTTTCAATCGTATGTTTTATCAATCGTTTCAATCTCATTATTTTAGGGCCCCTATCGTGCAACCGTGAATCATGGCAATCCTACATGAGTCTAGTGTACTACATGTATAGGTCAATCAAACATCAAACATGCAATCATAATCTCAATCAACCGTAAGCAATCGAATCAAACATGTCCATCATCACAAGCTAAAACATGCATTACATTAATAATTAAAATTAACTAAGGCATAGCATGCATAAAACCAACCATAAGCCCTCCCGAAGTTCTCATAACTTTACAAGCGTATGAAAAGGGCTTTAACCATCGTTAATTATGAAAACTAAGTTCTCATTGTGTTCCTCAAGTCAAAAGATATTTATCTTACCTTTAGGAGCTTCACAACCACGAATAATAATAATTCACCAAGTTTGTTATGTATTTCCAACGACCTATAAATAACCATTTTACAATAAGTCAAACGAACCAACTAGACTAAACAAATACAATATCCTACGTATAAGTCAACATAATGAATACAACCTAAAACTACAAGATCGACCTTGGTTCATCGCTAATCAAGATACTTAAGTGTGTTTGCATGAATTACAACAAAACATATTAATTGTTTTGTTCCTCTCGTGATCCCCAAAATTGAAAAACCACGTGAAGCAATTTTGAACTTTTACTTTATCTGTATATCCTTTACTAGCAACATTTAAGCAACAAAAGATTTTGATCTTTTTCTCCTTTATCTGTTGCGCTCCTAACCCGAGACAATAAACACAACCATTTGTAATTTATATATATATATATATATATATCGGCCATTCCTAGCAGAAACAATCTCTACCAATAAACTAAAACACGATTGACATATTCTTGAAACGACATGTGGCATAATCCTTGATCGACAAGTGTCTTTTTAAATTATTAGTTTGTTAAATTAGCTTTTTTTTAGTATTATATAAATTCAATTTTCTTATTAGATTTAAAATTAAACTCTAACTCTTGGCTTATTAATACAAAAAACATTATAATCTAATTTGATTGATCGTTTTTTCATTAATAATTTGTATCTTTTTTCTTTTCTAATTCTTCAACTCCTATTATTACATATATTAATTATAATAATAATTATTAACATAAAGACTTCAAAAATTAAGTTTATGATCTAAAATCACAAGGCTATTTGTCATCATCCATTATGCTTACAAGTTCTGATTTTGATGTGCTTCTAAAAGTTTAAGTTTAATCCAAAATTCTAACTAAACATATATTATATTTATCGTTACTGTATATTATAATTTACATTTGATCATCGATTTACTTTAACAACAATTTATTTCATACTCACGAATTATGTATGAAACATGTTCAAATTATTTTATGATACAATCTATATAGCTACCGTACATCGTACGGGTATTAGGATTAGTAGTATTATATATTTATTTCAATTAAACAAATCAATAAGACATCACTTTTTTTAGATTGTTTATGGTGAGCAGATTGCACTAATAAATGATCTTTTTTGTCAGCTACTAACATTGGATCTTTTTCTAGATTGTTTCGTTCTATTGCTCTATGTAATATCCTGTTCAAATGCATTAGTAAAATCATTGCTAATCGCATAAAGGATTGTTTACAAGATATTGTTAGCATCAACCAATCGGCTTTTGTCCATGGTAGACTGATTTCTGATAACATTCTTCTCACTCAAGATATAATGCATAATTATCATCTTGATCGTGGACTACCTAGATGTGCATTAAAAGTCGATATTCAAAAGGCATATGATACGGTAGATTGGGATTTCTTACAGGATATTCTGGTTGCTTTTGGCTTTCCACAACAGGTGATTCATTGGATTATGCTATGTGTTACTTCTGTCACTTATTCTTTAAGTATCATTGGCAGTTTTCATGGATATTTTAAGGGTAAGAGAGGTTTAAGGCAAGGTGATTCTTTATCTCCTTACTTACTTACACTTGTAATGGAGATTCTTACCCTTATTCTTCACCGAAATGTTGCTGAGTCAGATTCATTCTATTTTCACCACCTCTGTCAAGAACATCAGGTTATTAACCTTTGTTTTGCTGATGATCTTTTTATATTCATGCGTGGTAATGTGGATTCAGCTAGAGTAATAATGGATTCGCTTAATGAGTTCAAAGATACTTCAGGTTTAGCTCCCAGTCTACCAAAGAGCACTGCTTATTTTTGCAATGTTCCTAATACAGTGAGACTTGCTATTCTAAATATTATACCATTTGAAGAAGGGCAGCTGCCGGTGAAGTACCTTGGAGTCCCTCTGGTCTCTTCCATGCTGGTTTTACAAGACTGTAAACCGCTTATAGAAAAAGTTCAGAAATGGGTTAACGATTGGAGAAATAAATTTTTGTCTTTTGCTGGAAGAGTACAACTTATTAATTCTGTTCTATCAGCGATCCATGTATATTGGTCGTCAGTTTTTATTTTGCCCATGACTATTCTTTCAGATATTGTACAGATTATGCGTGTTTTTCTATGGTGCCAAGGTGAAATGCATAAAGGAAAGGCAAAGGTGGTTTGGGATGATGTATGTCTTCCAAAAGAAGAGGGTGGTCTTGGTATTCGTAAGCTCCATCCTTTTAATATAGCTTTATTCTCGGTTCATATTTGGAATATTATTACTGGCAAGGAGTCTCTATGGGTGAAGTGGGTTCATACTCATAAACTACGTGGTATGTCTTTCTGGAATATTCCCTATAGAGGTAATCTTGCTTGGAGTTGGAGGAAAATGCTCCAAATAAGACCTACGATTCATCAATTTTTCTGGATTAAGGTTGGTAATGGTCAAAATACTTTTGCTTGGCACGATAATTGGTGTTCTTTTAGCCCGTTATATGATAAAGTGTCTCCCAGAGAAATAACATCGGCTGGTTTTATGGTTGATACAAAGGTCTCTAACATGATAATAGACGAGATGTGGCGTTGGCCAAGTGATTGGTATTCCAGATTTCCTGTTTCCGGTCTACCTCCTATTAATCCTAATAATCGTGATGTGGTGCTTTGGAAGGATCGCAATGGGAATACCAAGAAGTTTTCGGTGAATGCAGTTTGGGAGGAATTACGCCCACGACATGATACAGTACTTTGGAATGATCTCGTGTCGTTTAATTATTGCATACCACGACATGCTTTTATCTTATGGCTTATATTCCGGAAACGCTTGAAGACACAAGATGTTATTATGCAATGGGATGTGAATCCTGATGTTGATATGCTATGTCCTTTTTGTAAACTTCAACCGGATTCACATTCCCATCTCTTCTTTGAATGTGATTATTCTATGCAGGTGTGGAAAAGTGGTTATATGAAAGCGGGGTTGCAACAACGATCCTTGGATTGGAATGTGATTATACAACGATTTCTTCCAAGAGCTCATAGGAAATCTATGCAAAATGTACTTGATAAGCTTTTTCTAATGCATTAGTTTATTTTATTTGGCAAGAAAGAAATGCACGACTCTTCATGCAAAGATCAAGAAATGTGAATGGGGTGGCGGAACAAATATTGTCAACAATTTGGCTAAAGCTTTTAACTTTCAGATACAAGAGGAGTGCCAATGTGGAAAGACTTCTAGCTGCATGGGACCTTCTGGTGTTATTATTAGATTCTAATTAATCATGTATTTGAAATGTCTTTAGTCTAGTACGTGATAGAATTTGGCAGTTTTATGTGTTTCATTGTATTGCACATAGGTGCATGGATGTTTTATAAGTCAACTAGCATTCTGCTATGTTGCTTGTTTTTCAGTTTATTTATAAAATCGAACCAGGGTAATCCCTTCTACCCAACATTGGACTAAACAACAATTTTCATTACTATATATTTTTCATTGTGGTAAATTGTTTTTGTCACTTAATTCATGATACTTTAATGAGCAATTTTACTACAAAATTTTTCCTTGGCAAAAATTTTAATCGACGAAATGTGTTCTGAACGGTTATTTGGCTAGTCCTTCGGGATTGATAACATTACTTGCATACTCAAATATTCCAAAACACCCAAATTGTGAGATTTCATCATTTCATATAAAGTTGTGTTTGGTAGTTTGATTGCCTTGTAAATTTGTCCCTCTCTTAGGCTCTTGGATTTATTCGGGAGTAAGGGTTCCATTTCGAACTCTGCACTAAGATGTACAAGTTTGAGGTTAATCTATTCCATTTTCGGGTTTCTTTGCTTTGATATGAGTGTGCCGGTGATGTGTTGATTCTAGAACTTGGACTGGTGATCGTTACGAGCCACAGTGAGATCACTTTTGTGATATAAGTACATCGGATGATGAATTGGCATTTAGGTTTGACCCATACTTTTCTTTATTTTCACCTTTTCTTTTGTACATTCATACCTTTACTATACATACTCTTATACTCACTTACATATACATACATACATTTCTTCCTTTCTTTGTAAACCTTTATTGCACTCATCCTTAGTGCATGACACACTTATACATCCCTTTAACTTAGCCTTTACCTTTGTATAAATCCACTCATATATGTAAACTTTACCTAACTATACCTTACTATACCGATAGTCTAATCTGGGGGGTCATTGATTGTCATTGGTTTGTTTGGATGGTTTGGGACGTCAATTGGTCAAGTTATTGAGGATATCTTGGATTGTTCAAAGTAAATTGGTATAGACATTATTAATCATTGTAAGAGGGTGCCTACTAGTATAGTAAAAGTGGTTCAAAACTAAAGTGAAAATGTGAAAAATTGAAAAAAAAAAAAAGAAAAGATCTTGGGCTACTAGTGGGTATTTCTCATATTTATATGTCTAGAAGTTTTGTTGTATCATTAAGAATGGAAGACTTGGTTGATTATAAGTTGTTTGAAGTTGTCGGGTTTGTTTGGTTACTTTGGAGGTGTGTTCGCGGGATGACATCTTATGGGTTGGTGGTTTGTTGGCAATTAATGGTACGGGTTTGATTAGACTATTTCATACATATCTTATACATACCACATACTCTTGATTTTTCCCTTTCTTCACTAACCTAAATTTCCCATATTCCATTGTACATCCATATAGCCTTAGCCTAACTATAAAACCGTCCTTTATGCCTATTTTGATGATGTACTTGGTGCTTGCACCACGTTGGTGGAGCTATGATCCTAGTTCAAGCCTATGGTAAAATAGTATACATCACGACCGACCTATGAGTGATTCTTCATATATATTCAACCCCAAAAGTAAGTTCGTTGGAGTAGAATGATATTGATTGGTTCATTTGTTTCACTTGTGCTTAGTTGTGTAATCGTGGCTTGCGGATTGTTCAGGTATTGTCAAACATTTCGGGTTTTCATTTAAGATTAAAACTGCTTCACCCAACTTTTTGTCATTGACATGCTTGGTGTGGCTTTTTTTTTATACTCGTAATTTGTTTCTATAGCTTCAATGCCAAGAAATTCTTTTACTTTAATTCCGGATTTGCTTGAGGACAAGAAATGTGTTAGAAATCCAAAAATAGTGATAAATTGTAATTTAAGTTAGTGGACTTAATTGTTGTTAAGACATGGTGAAATGATTTTTAATGTTGAGGGGTTAGATATGACAATAAGGATAATTGTATAATTAGAGTATAAATACCCTCAACACATTAGAAATCATAAGCCTTTGATTCATTTTTTACACACACTTAATACTACAACTCGTTCCAATCTCTCTCTCTCTCTCTCTCTCTCTCTAGAAATCACACACGCTAAACACACCAAGAACACACACACTTGATCCGCAATTGTTGAGGTCGAATCCAGAGCAGAAATCATGTTATATCATGTGGTATCAGAGCAAAACATCACTTTGATATCGATCTATAACTGATTTTGATCTCAATTTTCATTAAAAAAAAAACCGTTTTTCAAAAACCGTCCCGGTTTCATCATCAATCATCGTTCAAATCCCATGAAATCATCAATTTTTGTTCACCAATAGATTCCTTATAGCTCAAAACGTATTCCTGTTGAATTTCACGTTTTAATTCGATCTAATTCTCGAGATTGATTTTTTTGTTTTTGGCGCTCAAAATTTGGATTTTGATTCTGTTGTGTTATTAGCTGAATTTTGTTCAAGGATTTGTTGCGAACGTAATTACAAACGTTTTGCAAGTGATTTCAAGTTCTAATTCCAACTAAATCGAAAGATATTGAAGTTTTAAAATTCATCAATGGACTTTTTGCAAAGTGTTCTGTTGAAGAAGACGACCTTAGGACGATCTTCACTAGAACGATCTTCTCTAGATCGTCTCAGTGCTTGATTCTTCATTGTTCATACATTCTGTGTTGTTTGTGCAATAAGACGATCTTGCCAAGATCGTCTCAGTTACCTGACTCTAGGACGATCTTGACCACGATCGTTTCAGTGTCTGTTGATTGTTGGTTTGTTGTGGTTGATTCATTGAAGTTGTTGTGATTGGGAATCACACACTTCCTAGGTAACTGATCATTATTGATTGGTTTTGCTCAAAATAATTCCTTCAAATTCAAATCAAAACTCTGTCCAAATTTCACAAAAATACTTATAAATTTTCTCCAGTCACCCAAGACGATCTTCAACAAGACTATCTCATTTTCTTCTTCAAAATTCCAAAACGATCTTATTCAAGACCGTTTCATTTCCAAAGTCTTTTATTCTTCAATTTCATTTCAAATTTCCTTAATTCAATTTCAGTTTCCATTTCCAAAACATAAAATCATAATTCAATTTCAGTTTCATTTCATACTTAGCCAAATTTCAACAAATTTCTTCAAGACGATCTTCCTTATAATCGTCTCACTCTTTCTAAAACTAAGACGATCTTTCTTCAAATCGTCTTACTCACTTTCTTTTTCTAGGACGATCTTCCAAAACGATCATCACCTAAGACAATCTTCATCTCAAGATCGTTTCATTTTCTGAAACTTTTCCAAATCTTAATTCATTTCAAGTTTCAAAACAAATCTCTTTCAAATGGCTTCTCGTGAATTATTGGCATTGGGTTCCGATACAAGACCTCCAGTTCTATACCGTGGTTCTTATGGACTATGGAAGAAAAGATTCATGGACTATGTGGAATGTCAACCAAATGGTCACCTACTTAAAGATTCCATTCTTAATGGACTTGCAGTTCATCGCCATCCCACTACTGGTGCTATACTCACTCTTGATCTTTTGAATGCTGAACAAAAAGATCGAACAGCTGCAGATAAGAGAGCTAGATCATGCTTACACAAAGCACTACCAGATGAAATCTATGGTTCTGTTGATTCTTATGATACAGCTAAGGAGATATGGGATGAGGTGGCAAGACAAATGGAAGGATCTAACCTGACTTCAACAATAAGATTGACAAATGTGTTGACTGAGTTTGACAACTTCAGCAAATTGCCAAATGAATCTCTAGAGACTGTCTACTGTAGATTCTGCAATGTCATAAATGAACTTAGGAAGAACAATGTCAAGAAATCAGAGATTGAGTTAAACATCAAATTCATCAAAGCTCTTGGTCCTGAATGGGAAGATTATGGAACACAGATTAAGCAACATCAATATCTGGCCAAGTTCACCATCCATAATCTTCATGAATCCTTCAAACTCAATGAACATCAAGTTCTAAACAAAGCTTCATCAAACAAAATGCCAGAAGTTGTATCTTCTGATCCTTTGGCATTGATTGTTGAAAAGAAGGTTTTTGAAGCTCTTAAAAGGCAAATGGTAGTTGTCTCTTCATCTGATGAGGAGGGAGATGATATGATGGCTTCAAGAGATGGTGTTTCAAATGAACTATATCAAGCTCTTGCCGCGGTAACTAAGCATTTCAAGAAAAAGTTCTACAAAGCGAGGCCTACAAATAACAATCTCCGCACTTTTTCCACAAGTGCATTTCCCAAGAAGGAACACTAAAATTCAAAGAGTTATGATCAAAGTGAATCTAGTGGATCCAAGCATGTTGAAAAGAAAGTTGAAGGTTATGACAAACAAGTTGTTGAGAAGGGTAAAGCTTCTGATAAAAAGTGCTACAATTGTGGGATTCCTGGTCATTTTGCAATTGATTGCAAGCAACCTCGTAAGCAGAACTATGAGTACTACAAGCAGAAGATGTTGTTGGCAAAGCAAGTGGAAGCCGGTCATGCATTGCTTGCTGAAGATGACAAATGGCAGTTGCTCTCGGATGATGAAGATGAAGATCTCTCTGCAAATGTGTGCTTCATGGCGAGGTTGGCTAAGAACAAAGATTTTGAGGCTGAAAGCACTGATGATGAGTACCAGGATGATGAGGTAAATCTACACTCTACTTTTTCAATAGTTAAAGATAAAGAGTCATTTGATTTAGCTTTATCAAAATTGACAACTCATATTAAGTCTTTAGCCAACAAAAATAAGAAGTTGAAAAATAGTATTTCATGTTCTAAAAGTGAATTTTCAAAAATCTTTAAAGAACATTCAAAATTACTTTTTGATTATAATACTATTAAACAAGATTTTCAAACATACAAAGATCAAATGTTGGTTAGAGAATGTGAGTTGAATGTCTCTCCTGATTCTAAGTTATTGCATAAATGTCACAATCTTGAAAAGACCATTCATGATCTTGAAAAAGCCAATCAAGATCTTGAAATTCAAAAGACCAATGAGTGGCTTCGGGCAAATGCTAGACAAATGGATGTTGATATTCTTAATAAAAAGTTTCAAGAATCCAAACCAAACAATGTTGAACTAGAAAGAAAGATTTCTGATTTAAATCATACTTGTTTTTTGAAAGGTGTTGAGATTGAAAATCTTAAAAACCAAATTGAGGAATTTAAAAAGAATATACTTTTCTATCAAGAGAAGTTATATAAAGTTGAACAAAACCCTCTTTTGGATTTTACCGCCTATTTCAACAAGTCGAAAATTGACAAATCAGAACTTCTTCATGGGTTGGGATTTGAGAATATCTCTCCATTACAAAAGGCAAAAGATCAAATTGAATCTTTGTATGATGAAAAATTTCTTCGACTTGGTATGGTACAACAATTCATTCGTCCACTGGATGACGAATTTGAGACTGATGATGTTGAGAAAATACCTCAAACTGAATTTTTGGTTAACTATGATGCTATAAATGCTTCCTATAATTGTAAAGAATCTTCAATTTTCAAATTAGAAGAAATAGCATCAAATTTTCAAAATCAAGAGTCAATTGGTATTTCACCTAAACCTACTAAAATGTATGTTCCATCCAAAATTTTGGAAAAAGAAATAGAAGGTTTGAAACAAAAGGTGGAATCTCAACAAAATGTTATTGATCACTTAAAGTCTCAAAGTCCGAATTCAGAGGATAAATTAGCTGTTGTGGATACTAAGAAAGTTTGTATGTATGTTTCTACTCAAACTGACCTAAGTGCTTTGGTAGACCATTCCACTCAGACTACTTGTGTTTCATCTACTGATTCCCCCACCCAGACCTTGACTGATTCTCTTGAGTGTTCATGTCAAACTGCTGCTACTATAGCTGATGATTATGTGCAATCTGATTTATCTTATGACGAACTTGCGCATAGTTTAGTTTTGATATGGTACTACTATAGGTTTTTCACTTGTAATTCTCTTGAAAAGTTAGTTGTTCACCCTAAGCTTAGTACTAGTATAGGTGTTGATACTTCTACTCTAATTTCTTGTGAAACCAAAGATATGTCAGTTCAAGTTGATTTCATTCCTGAGACTACCCATAGTGTGAAGTTGGAAACCAAAATTCCTGATTTTTCAAAAATCTCTCCGGTTAAACCATTCACAAAAGATGATTTTGATAAATTCATGGAGGGAGAATATGTTTTTGATTCTGAAACTGAGAAAAAGATTGAATCTACCAAAATCAAAGTTGAATCAAAAGAGGAATCTCCAAAATTGTTTTCCAAAGATCCAACTTCATATTATTCAGAGAAACGAGTTATTCCAAAACTTGTGAAGACTGAACCAAAGACTGTCAAAAAACCAAGAATCAATAAGTTAAAAACAAAGTGTCCTACCTCGGAAAAGCATGTCAAAACCAAACAAGTTGAGACCATTCCCAAAATCAAATACAACAAAGTAAAGCTTCTGGAAATCAATTCAAATGTTTCTTCATCTAACTCTCAATCTGGTTCATTACTTAAAGTATCTTAATCTAGCTCAGTTTTGCTAACTAGGGATGCTTCAAATGGTGCAACTAGGTATAGGGATAGATATGAATGGTTTTCTCATGATAAACCTAAGAAACAAGAAGTTTCTACACCTCCAAAGGAGTCTAAAAAGATAAAAGTGCTTCAAAACTCTCGTTCTAATCTTCTTATTGTCAATCCAACAGGTGGAAAGAGCTTGATTAGTGAGTCTAAATGGGTAGCTAAGTCATTAGTACCTAAGATCACTAAAGTTGAGAAAAGGAAGAAAAGGCAAATGAGAAAAGCGGGTAGTAAGAAGAAGCAAGTTTCTGTTGTGTTAAACAATTTATCTTTTAAGTCCTCTTTGAAAACAAATGTTAATGGTGCCAAGGCAATGCCTTGTGATGTGGTAAACAATGTTAATTCTCGTTCTCATGTGTATGGTTTGAATGTTGGTAGACATGTTACTTTTGATTCGTGTATTAATGTTCGTTTGTTTAATCCAAATGTGCTTGTTAATGCCTATGTTGATTCTAAAGCATGTTTGTATGCATTTCCTAAGTTATATACCCTGCCTCTTTCAACTAACCACAAAGGACCCCTCTTCAAGTAGGTACCTAAAGTCGGTTAATTCTATTTGATTGCAGGAAATAACCATCTGTGTTTGGATACTCAATTCCGGGTGTTCAAAACACATGACTGGCAATAAAGCATTGCTCAAGAACTTTATCGAACGATTCATGGGAACTGTTCGATTTGGTAACAACAATTTCGCTCCTATCTTAGGCTATGGTGATATTGAACGCAATGGAATTGTCATTAAGAAAGTTCACTATGTTGAAGGATTAAGTCATAACTTGTTCAGTGTTGGACAATTCTGTGACAACAATCTTCAAGTTCTTTTTCGACAATCTCTTTGCAAAGTTCAAACTCTAGATGGAGTTGACATTTTGTGTGGTGACCGCGATGATAACCTTTTTACCGTCAATCTCGATGATAACCAACCAACCGATAATATTTGTCTTATTTCGAAAGCTACATCAAAGAATTCTTGGTTGTGGCATAGAAGGCTTTCTCACCTAAATTTTCCAACCATCAATACTTTGGTCAACAAGCATCTTGTTGAAGGCATGATCTTTGACAAGAAAGTTTGCTACCAACAAGTAATGATCCAAGTGATTCAAGTACTTCATCAAGGAATGTTCTTCATCAAGGAAAGTTTGCTACCAACAAGTAATGATCCAGTTCCTGACAACCATCATGAATCATCATCAAGTTCTTCTGAGCAAAATGCTACTTCTTCAAGTAGTAATTCTTCATCCTCTTCTAATAATTCTTCTTCTCAATCCTCTCCTGATAATTCTTCTCTAGTGAATGTTCAAGAACAACCTACCCAATATACCCAGACTACCAATCCGATGAACACTCCAAATGTATATGTGCCTCTTGATTTCAATCATCCATCCTACGAGGAAGCTGTTCTACCAAGCTATGATTCCATCTCTCAGCAAAACTCTGGTTTTAATGATGATGATGTTGATGTCAATCAACAAGATCCTCTTCCTCATGATCGCAAATGGTCACGTATGCGAAAAAATCATCCTACAGATCAAATTATTGGAGATCCACAAGCCGGAGTAACTACTCGTACTTCAGTGAATGAGTGTCTTGTTGCACTTTCTCTTAGCAATATTGAACCCAAAACTGTTTCTGAAGGTCTTCGAGATCCAGAATGGGTTAAAGCTATGCAAGACGAACTCGCTCAGTTTGAAAGACTGAAAGTATGGTGATTAGTTCCAAATCCAAGAAAAGATGAACCTATTGGCACAAAGTGGATTTTCAAGAACAAGAAGGATGAGAATGGAGTGGTAGTAAGGAACAAGGCTCGATTAGTTGCGAAGGGTTATTGCCAACAACCTGGTGTTGACTTCGACAAAACTTTTGCTCCAGTTGCAAGAATGGAAGCCATTCAGATTTTCTTAGCTTATGTCGCATTCAGAAACTTCACTGTGTTTCAAATGGATGTGAAGACAGCTTTCTTGAATGGTGATCTCAAAGAAGAAGTTTACGTTGAACAACCAGAAGGTTTTGTTGATCCCAAAAGGCCAAACCATGTCTACAGGTTAGACAAGGCTCTCTATGGTCTTAAGCAAGCACCCCGAGCATGGTATGATTCCTTATCTACTTTCTTGATTAGAGGTGGCTTTACCAAAGGCACAATTGACCCTACCCTGTTCATTTGCAAACAAGGTAAGCATGTTCTTCTTGTCCAAATATATGTTGATGACATTATCTTTGGATCAACCAGTCAAACATTTTGTCGAAACTTTTCATCTCTAATGGTAAATCATTTTGAAATGAGCATGATTGGGGAAATGAACTACTTTTTGGGTCTTCAAATCAAACAACTACGAAATGGTATTTTTATATCACAAGGTAAATATATTCATGACATGTTGAAAAAGTTTGATATGACTACATGTTCTTCAATTTCTACCCCAATGCTGATAAAAATGAGAAACCATTTGACCAAAAGAGATATAGAAGTATGATTGGTTCATTGTTGTATCTTACAGCATCTCGCCCAGATATAATGTTTGCAACATGTATGTGTGCTAGGTATCAAGCTGCTCCTACTGATTTACATTATCAAGCTGTAAAATGAATCTTTCGTTATCTGAAGGGTACAACCTATTTAGGTCTTTGGTATCCAAGGGATACTGGATTCAATCTAACTGCTTATTCATATGCAGATCATGCAGGTTGTAAGCTTGATCGCAAAAGCACTTCCGGTACTTTACAATTTTTGGGTGATAAAATTGTGAGTTGGTCTTCCAAGAAGCAAAACGGTGTGTCACTATCAATAGCTGAAGCCGAATATGTAGCTGCGGCTAGTTGTTGTGCTCAAGTCTTATGGATAAAGACTCAGCTTACTGATTATGGTCTGAAATATGATCATATTCCCATCTATTGTGACTCTCAAAGTGCCATTGCTATTGCAGTCAACTCAGTAAACTACTCTCGATCAAAGCATATTGATGTAAGATATCATTTTCTCAAAGATCATATTGAGAAAGGTGACATCGAGTTCTACTTTGTGGGAACTGACTACCATCTTGCAGATTTGCTCACAAATCCATTGGACGAAAAGAGGTTTAACTTTCTTATCTCTAAGCTTGGCATGTTAAATCTTGAAACTTAACTTATTTTGTTCTTGATACATTCTTGAAAAACAAAATACAAAATTTGAAAAGACAAAAGCAAAATACAAAAATACAAAATTTTGAAAAATTCCAAAAAGATTTTCTTTATTTTATATCTTTGTGGTTTACATATACTCTGTATGTAACCCGTGCTTAAATGATTTATTTATTACTTTATGGCTTATACATACTCTGTGTATAACCCGTACTTCATTGTTTTATTTATCTCAAAAAGGCTAAACTGTGTAGAAAATGCACAAACATGGACAAAAATTTTTCAAACGCTAACAAACTTCAAATCTCCATGATTCATGCCTTTTTAAGATCATTGCCAAGAATTATTTTTCATCTCAAAAGATTTTGTAACTCTCAAGTGTTGATATGAGAAGCGAAGGATTGAACGCCTTTATGTACTCCTTAGTTGTCTCATCTTGAACAATTGATTGAGTTAAATTTGTGGTTAACCGTTTTATTTTGCATCCAACTTGTTGATGTAAGATGCGAAGGATTGAACGCCTTTGTGTACTCCCTAGTAGTCTTACTATGAACACTGTTGTTGAAGCAAAAAAATTATGTTTCTTAAAATCTTGTTCAACCTTTCTATGACAACCTTTTTGTATATATCACAACAAAGATTTTACTCTTTTTTTAATTTCACAAAAATCAATTTTTGCTCTACCTTTCTATGACAAACATTTTTGATCTACCTTTGCATAGATTAAGGGGGAGTTTGTGATTTCAAAATATTCAAAACTTCAAATGTGTTTTCAAATCATTTTCATACACACAGTTGATGATTTTCAAATGATTTTTCATCAATTGAAGTTCGGTGTTTAGTTTGCACTTGAGCGATTCATTCACTCCATGAACTTCATCATCGCCGATGAATTCTAACCCCAGAGTATTCACTTTTATTTTGAGTGATGATGGTTTCGTGCAAATATGATGGAGGGAGTAAAGTCGAAAAGTGAGAGGTTATGGTGATATGTTTGTGAGAAAAGGGTTAAAAGAAATGATACCATTCCCTAAAACTCTCAAATCGCCGGGTACAACACATTTCTATCGGATGTCATTTGTTGATATCTTGATAAAGACTTCATGGACCCAGTGAAGCGATGCGCATCATTACCTAACCACTCAAGTGTTTCTTAACAAATACTTGTTTCATTTCCCACGGAGATTTTTCACATTTCTATTGACTCTTCATTTGGAAGATGTTGATATTGAATAAGGGCGACATTCTGCTCCAGTCCCCGACTTCATTTGATCACGTTGTGTCTAGAGCTATCTTACTTGATCATTCATTTGATCATTTTCATTTTCTTAAGACACATTTGAGTCATATCTTTGCGATATTATTACATATCTATGTGATATAGCCGGAACATTTGTAGTGATATCTTAAATGATATTCCACGATGATCAAATGGAAATCCTACCAACGCTAACATCTTTTCCAACGTTGAACGTAGGTCTCATAATTGCACGAATGTAATTTTTGAGTAAACAAGAAGTCTATTAGTGACCTCGGTTGTTACCTAAAAGTCTTTAAGGATAACGCCTTAGGTGACACTGATCATGATTTATATTCTTTGAAGCAATCTCGTAGTTGAAAAGCTACAAGACCGAACTATGTTAGAAAATTTGCTTTGTGCATAATTCAATGATACATAGGAAATCCGAAAAATGTCATACATTTCTATCGGTCATTTCATTAATCCTTTTGATTTTTGAACATGTTAACGGATCATCCTTATCCGGTCTTTCATTTCTAATCTCACAACCACAAAAACCACCAACACCATACTATAACGTTTGTACCTACAACTTCAACCTTACATTTTAGTTACCCTTAGGATTCTTTGGGTTGGACTATTGGTTTGGGTTGATGTGTTGATGTTTGATATTTCTCCATGCAAATCTAGTTTTAACTTGTGATATTTCTTTTCGTATTTTATCAATCAATGTTTACATAATGACATTGGTTCCCAACTTGGTCATTATGAGGGTGAGAAAAAGATTATGATTGATTGAGATAGGAAACCTTTGAGCTTGAAACATGGAGTTAGTAAGAAGGTTGTAGTGAGTGTATGGAGGTTAAGGTTAACGATAAGAGAGAATATTTAGAGTGAAGAATGTCTGGGATTAGTGAAAAAATTTGCAAGGAATTTCGGTCAATTGAGCTCAGATTTTCAGATTTGAGTTGTTCATTTTCAGAATTGAGTTCTTGACTTGAAATGATGATTACAAAGATAAGGATGAGATCGAAAATAAGGATATTGTTCAAAGATGCTCCAAAATGCTTATACTCATGAATTGGGGGGGGGGGGGGGGGGAGCATGATTTATTCATAAGAAAGTTAGTTAAATTTTATTCAAGTGTTTACTCTCCAAAAGTTTTCAAGTCAAAAACGACAAAGATCAAAGCTACAAAAGTTGAAAGATTGATTGGAAGATTCAAGACAAAGAAGTAAAGCTTCAAAAGAGTCTTCATCAACACATTTCATTCATGATCTTCAAAGTCATATGATAATATTTTATCAAAGAAGCTCCAATACATATATCAAGGAGGAGAGTACAAGTTTTTGATACTTCATTTTGATACTTCATTCCAAGAAAACAAATCTTCATTCAAGAATCGAAGATTGAAGAACCAAAGCCAAATTTATACCTTCCGCACTTCAACAGACAACTCTGATTCATGGTTCAACATTTTTCAAAAATTCTGGACTCATTCATTTTATTCTCTGTTCAAAAAGAACATTGAGAATTTCATCATGTTTTAACTTCGAGAAGTCCAAGACCAAGATTGATTCAAGTTCTCCAAAGACAATGAGAAAGCTTTGAAGACTTGTTTCATCACACCAATTGTCTTCACCATCGGGCTTATCAACTTAATTCCTACAAGACAAAATAACACGTACTTCATTCATTACAATATATCACTAAGGGGAGAATGTTAAAAATCCAAAAATACTGATAAATTGTAATTTAAGTTAGTGGACTTAATTGTTGTTAAGACATGGTGAAATGATTTCTAATGTTGAGGGGTTAGATATGACAATAAGGATAATTGTATAATTAGAGTATAAATACCCTCAACACATTAGAAATCATAAGCCTTTGATTCATTTTTTACACACACTTAATACTACAACTCGTTCTAATCTCTCTCTCTCTCTCTCTCTCTCTAGAAATCACACACGCTAAACACACCAAGAACACACACACTTGATCCGCAACTGTTGAGATCGAATCCAGAGCAGAAATCGTGTTATATCACAACGCTTAAGTGTGGGGGGATTTGATGTGACCAATTTATACATATCGCCCACATCATTATTGGCTATTTTCTTAAGTGTTTTAAGTCGATTTTGTGTGCATTTGGCGCGTTTATGGTGTTTGTTAGTGTTTTCAGGCTCTTAGCAGGTTACGCGTTCATTTGGCACATTTTAGGCCAAGAAGTTGATCCGTACGATCGAGAGTTGTTTAAAGTGCACACGCAGACCAGTATATTTAGACTATGCCGCAGTGGATGGGATGAGGCGTCACTGCACCGCAGTCACCTGAAAATCAAATTGTATTACCCTGCTTCCAAACTACTTTACGCAACATCTAATTCAATCCAATCCCCGAGAATGAACACGGACTTACCTTTTTACTATATTGCATACGATCGGGTCCACTGCCCGATAGTGTGTAGTAGTGAGTTTTAAGGTATATCTAATTTTTAAATTCTTAACTCGATTTGGCACATCAATATCTAAATCCTTGACATTATTTGCTTTTACGTGCACCCCTTTGACATAGCCAGGTGCACTAAAAGACTGCGACGTGAAGGACATTGCACTATTATTTATTTTACCATCTTCCGTCACAACGTTCTCGTTTGGAAGGTTATCATTATTAACCTCTATTTTTGATGGTTCAACTTCTCGGGCGGTGAAACCTTAGGTGGGCAAGATTTAACTTTTTTGTGTGATTCCCCCTCCTTTGCAATTATCCTATCTAAAGAGAATATGTCTTCAGAGTTCTCTGGTAAGATAGCGTTTTGGTTAACCTCTTGTGAGATCCTGTCATTAAAAGTCCCATTATCACCAGGTACAGAGATAACATGAACATCGTCATCTCTAATGCCTTTTTCTTCAGATCTTTTGCGGCATAGTTGGGAGTCAAATTGCTCACTAGCATAAGGTTCGTCAGAATATGAGCAATCATCAGTGCTGCATTCCCCATCTTGGGAGGATTCATCCGATGAAGATGACTCGTACGAAGATTTCATAATCTTAGGCTCCCAAATATCAAATTCTTTTATCCAAACACTAAAAAGCTTGTCATCTAATGAAATAGTTAATTCTTCAAAAATGTATTTTTGAGATTGGACAAGAACACATACCTTGCACATTGAGTATCCAACTTCCCAGTCATTAATGAAAAAAATACACTTTCCCCATTTTTCAAGCACTTCTTGGAGAGATTCTTTCTTCCAAGCACCAAGAGGTAAGCCTGATAATTTTACCCATACCATTCTTTCATCTGTGACAAAACTGCTACTTGGGGTTTTAAGTGCACAAAACCTAGACTTTAGTATTTCATTAGACAGGAAGAGGTTTTTCGCCTCCTCCGACGCAAAGGCTATGAAAATCCATCTACCTCTAATGTAAGAAATATTGAACTTAGTGAACCCTTCATCGAGAAGCCATTGCCCAGTTTCAGGATTCAACACAGGGTCTTTTATTTTTGTTAGAGTTGCAATATTTCCTTTATCAAGAAATTCATTATTCGAGCTAGAAATCTTAATACATCTGGTTTCTTTAGAAACGAATGAAAAATTATCGGGGTTAGATTTACTTGAGGACACGCCATTGATTCCAGAGACCACATCTGCATAAGACATTGAAACGTTCTTTTGAGTAGGCTGAGTTTTCCTCTCGGTAATCGGATAGCCTTGGTATCTATTGTGATGGTCGATAGTCGTCTTCCTCAACCCGGTGTTACGACTATATTTCACCACATCAACAAATATCAAGTAATTTCTAAACCACATTGACTTCAAATCCTTCAAGAGTCTCGTCGCGTTGCCACCTGGATGTATTTCACAAAACCAAACCATCTACCAGCCTTGGATAAACAATTTGGAATGTAAACGTCCACCAGAGTCCCCCACTAAATGCATTGGTCCCATAGATCTTTGGCTATGATTTTGTTTGGGAAGTTGGTGATGTAAAATGACATGGACATCCGTTCAAGAAGATTTAGTTTTGTTTTAGGGTTTTTCTTCTCCCTATTCCTAGGCATAGCCTTACCATATCCCGGAGTTTTGTTTCCACTTTGTGATTTCCTGTTCTTGACTCTCGTCCATCCATTAGCTTCGTTGAATTGTCCTTCATCATTGATTCCATTTAGTAGATGCTTGCTGCCGCCATTAGGGTTGTTGTTCTCGTCTTGTGTCGCCATTAGGGTTAATGTCTTTGACGATGTACCCTTCCGAGTAGTTATACGGAGATCACCTAGCACGAAACTCGAAGATATTAATAATTAAATAGCTAAAGATAGCTACGAATCCCTTCCTAAAATATATTAAATCATATCCCAATTATAAAGAGGATAATGACGGCAACTAAATCGGATATACATGGAAATTGTATCTAAAACCCTAAAGGAGGCTAAAACCCTAGCTTCCTCCCCAAGATTACTCTCTCCTGTATAAGGAGGGGAAACCCCATTCATTCGGTATGATTACAGATCAACCGAATACACATACAACTCATACGATCACGGATCGAACCAAAACCCTTATCAAAGTTGAATACAACTCGACAATCATGAACAATCCTTAGTTGGCGTAAAGGAGCACCACTCCTACCTTCGAGAAATCGCCAACAAACTCTTAACCTCCACCTCCTCTCCACGAACGAAACCCCTTGCCGAAATCATCATCACTATGCGGTTTGGTGCACAATCATTTGGCGCCATCCTTGGGACCACACCGATTCATATAAAAAAACTCAACCTATGATCTCCCATACCAAGCTAAAAAGATGATGTATCACCGCAAGCGAAAACCCCATTGAACAATAAATTCGTTCGCTTGACGAGCTTAATCCCAGATCAGATTCATCTACATATATCATCAAGTTACCGGATTCATAAGTATTCTTTTTTCGCATATGATCTAATAAACCGATTTGCTGCATGCGAAAAAAAAGAAGAAACACAAGTATTGGTCGATATAATATATGTTTGGAGACCATTATGGTCTTTAAAAACATAAACCAATTGTTGGCCATAGCCATATGTTGAAGATCTATGTCGAGGTTTATAAGTATCGTTATAAGTATACGACGGCCATACTATATATATATATATACCTCACGCGCAGAATACAAGTTGCATTGGTCAGATCCAGACAAAAGGCTCGCTCTACAACTTCATATATAACAAATCCAGATGGACGAATCAACCCGAAGCCTTCACCGACATTCGAAAACCTCTTACAACCTTCGACGAGCTTCGGACACCTTCATCAGTCTTTAGCAAGCTTCGGAAACCTCCGATAGCCTTCGACGAGTTTCGGATACCTCCATCAGTCTTCAGCAAGCTTCGGAAACCTCCGACAGCCTTCAACGAGCTTCGGACACCTCCATCAGTCAAGCAAGCTTCAGAAACCTCCGACAGCCTTCAACAAGCTTCAGATATCTCCATCAGTTTCCAGCAAGCCTCGAAGATCCTTCTCAGTCTTCGCGGAGCTTCGAAGACCATCTGCATTCTGTAGCTAGCTTGGAAGACCTACGAAAATTCGGACAACCTATAGCTACGGTCAGAAATCTTATAAAGTCTCCAGCGACCTTTGGAAGCCCCCAACGAGCTTCGAAGGACCCCTACAGCCTCTAGCATCCTGCAAAAGCCTTTCCAGACGTAGATCCAGATATAGAGCTTGACCCAAAGCCTCTGACAGCATTTGGCAATTTATAAAAGCGTTTGAAGCATTTAGCGATCTTCGAAAACGTCTGGCAGCCTTTAGCAAGCTCTGGAAACCTCCGAAAGCCTTCGACGAGCTTCGAATACCTTCCGTAATGTTCTGCAACCTCCAACAGCCTTCAGCGAGCTCTATAGACCTTCGTCAGCTTTCAAAGAGCTTCAGACACCTTTAGCAGCCTCCAACGTGCTTCAATGACCTGCTAAAGATTTCAGAGACCTACTGAAACCTTCAGAAGCCTTTTAACAAGCTCTAGAAGTCTCCAGGATACCTTCAGTAACTTCGCGCGACCAGGTTCACAAATCTCTTTGACACTTTCCCTAGCCACGGAGCTACACTAGAAAGGATTACATATGCAATCTATTTCCACAAACCTCAAGACACGAGGTAAAAACTCTCCAAGCAAACCCTATGGGCGTTAAAACCCCAAGGCATGCGCTAAAGCCATAATCTTTTATATTTTGCCTAAAGGTATATATAGCTCGTATAATGGTCACCTACACGATAGTTTAACCATATACCACAACTTACCTATGGCTTAATTCATAAGGCATAAGCCTCTTAATTTACCAACCCTTAAAAGAATTGGCATGCTGAAATATTCTCGTCAAGATAAAGCCACGAACATGGTTTCCTACTCTTTGTAGGTCTAATAACCACCGTAGAGCAAAATCATCGGGTATAATACTTCTCCTTTGTTACCCTTCCATTAAGTAAAACTCTGAAAGTAAGTTATCCCCTACAAGGTATATTACCTAAAAATCAATGTGCCCTAGACGAGCATATACACATCCGACCGAGATAAATCCAAGCGCATAAACTCATTTATCCTAGGGAAAACCCAAAACCAAAATATATCAAAAGCCACGAGCCTACGACATTGTATAAAAAGTCTTGTCCAAGCTTAAAAAGGTCGATACTACACTCCCACTCCTCTGCAAGCACGGAGGTCAACATATACACACTTTATCATTACCCATAAGCCTAAGAGGCTTGACGATATATCTCCTCGTAGATTCGGAAGGTCACACATAGACTACCGCAATAATTTCTCCACAAAACATCCAAATATCCAAGGATTTACCCATTACCAACAAAATTCTCTACAATGCATAAATCAAAGAGGTCCTTGTCTCACTCTTGTTGACACAACTAGAGACTTGGACAATTAATATCCTCCAATACCTTTCACTAGAAGGGATTACCCAAATTGTTACTTAGGCCTTAGCCTCACAAACTCCATTCCCAAAATACGATGTTATCCCAAAAAACTTATAGAAATCCAAAAAACACTCGAATAGCATATAATTAGAGCCTCAAGGATATAATCCTGAGGTTATATCACTTAGACATGGAACATCGAAGGTGGTTGCCTTTGAAACCATGCAACAAAAATGTGAGACATGGGACCCCGCAGGTGGTTGCCTTCGGAACCATGCACTAATATTCCTAAAACCTATAGGAACGTAGAACACCCCTCAGAGTCATAAAATGAAGCAAATATCCCTTCACTCAACATGGAGAATACCTCATATAAAAAGGCCAACAAAAAATAGGAAGGCGGTGCCCTCCGCAATTGGCCAAACATTGGTCCTATTAAGACCACAATATTTTATAATAAAAATGGTGCAACCTAGAAACCATATAAGTATTTATTAGATATTATGCTAACTCTTTGATCTCAGCTCACACTTGACAGTTGTTTAAATGGCGTAATGGCTTAACTACAAAGTTTAAACAAAGCTTCATAATGGCTAATTTATGAAGTCGTTCATATGTGAGTACTGAGATTGAAAGAAGGCATGATATAAAGGTTCCACCCTCGAAGGGACCAAAAACATGAATATACGACCTAACAAAGGTTTGAACACGACAAAGAGACTTATATGTCCAACGTCGTAAAACCTATAGGTCAAAAAGCGGTGAACACACCCTCATATTTAACCATTACGAAGGGTCGCTCCCTATCGTATTACCTATTTTACCATGTACGTACGAATCCATTTACCAATAAAAGACATGCTACTAAGGCTCAATGCACTACGACAAAACGTGGCTTTTAGGACACCCAAAAAGGTCCTATAATGTTACTTTATAGGACCAACGGCTAAAAGCGTTTCATGTAAGGGGGTCGTAAAAAGTCATCGACCTCAAAAAGTTTCCTAACATTCAAATAAGATTATAAAACTAATATAAGGGTCCCATAATAAGTCTATGAACAACTTAATTAGGGTACTAATTAAAACATATTGGGACACTTTTACAATGTTCTAACATGTGGTTATTCATTTTTAATCTTTTAATACACATACAAGCGTCCTTAAAAGTTATTTTATAGGACCCTTACCATGTAACATTATATACAATTTAGCACCTAAATAGCGTCCTAATAAAAACATATTAGGAAAAATACAAACAAGTATTAAAGGAAGAACTGTTGGCCAGAGAAAGAGCCTTAAAAGTTCAGGTATACTTAAAGAACTTGGTCAAGGCATACTTGTTTGTTCACCAAACCGAGGTTAGGATGAAGATGGGGTGATGGATGTTTTAAGGTCGTTCGTTGGCGATTCCCCGAAGGTAGGGTTCTAGCCTCTTTACGCCAATCAAACAAGATGTGTGTGAGCGTACGTATATGAATGACTTATCTCGTGCCTTGAAGGTCTTTGGATCTCCTATTTATAGGAGATAATTCGAGCGGGAAAGAAATGGCGCCAAAATAGACTTTTCTCTAGGGTTTCCTAGGTCTTCGATTTATCTCAACCATTTCCTTAATTATCTACTCATAAAGATGTAACCGAATCCCTTTATTTATGGATAATTAGTTCCTTTCCTTTTTGCTTTGCCCAACGTCTGATGTTCTTTCGTACCACAGCGCATTTTATTAATGCTTCGTGTGGTTCGTTTTGCGTATCGCAGGAGGGATACACCACCAAGCCGCCCAGTCCAAGGGGACGAGTTTTGCAAAACGTCCCCTGATATTTAGTTTAAATTGATTTGAAGGATAATTACTTTTGATAGGTTGGCTCGTATCTTAAGGTGCCCTAATCCAATGGTTCTGGAGCGCATGCAGCCGTGTAGATAAATTTGATTTCTTCCTTTGTCTTCTTTTATTTCAATCGTCTCAAAAACTTCTCTCTCTCTCTTAGGGTTTCCGGCGCGACTCTCTTCCGATATACTTCGTTTAGGTACGTTATTTTTCTCTGCGTTTTTAAATTTGTTTTCCTTGTAATCATTGCGATGCCAAAATCCGGTATTGAAGTGACTGAATTGACTGTGATCCGGTCAAGATTAGAAAAATTTGTGGAAAAATATTTTCCTGGAAAAATAAGTTCTTTTAAACTTCCTGTTGATGGGGAGACAATTCTTACCCTCCAAAGGGGTATGTTGGTTTCTATATAAACTCGATGTCCGAGGGGAACGTTAGGTATCCTTTTTCGTCTTTTCTTTTGGAGGTTTTGGACTATTTTGATGTGCATATCTCGACTGTTACCCCTTTAGGTTTATCAAGGATAATGGCTTTTGAGGTTATGTGTAGGGCTTATGGTGGAGAGCCATCGTTAGAGCTTTTTAGGCATTTTGTACAGACTTGTCCGTCTGGTGAGTGGGTTACTGCGTGGAATCGTTCTAAAAGTGGTTGTCTTCTGAGGGGGGGGTTAGGTATTCGTGATTGAAAGAGCAATTTTGTGTTTATGACGTCTTCTCTTTTTCCTCCTGGTTTTGATTCTGTTGTGGATAGAGATTTGTTGTGTGTTCATAAAAAGTATGAGAATCCTGTTCCTGAGTTCGTTGTTGATGATTTCTGTCGATACATTCGTTCTAATCCTATAAGAGTTGTTTTGTATCCTGAAGTTATTTTGTATAAAGCAAAAGTGATTGGTTTTCTCCCTGGTGGTGTAGATATTTATGGTAAGACTCATTGTTTTGTTCTTGCTAAAGAAGTTTGAATTTTTCGTATTTATGTGTTCTATTTTTTGAATTGTAGATATGACTTTCAAGAAATTTGTGAAAAAGGGTGTGAAAGAGGTGACTGTGGTACCTTCTGTCGGTGGTCAAAGGAGTAATGTTGCTGATAATCCATCTCAGAATGCTGAATCTGCTGGTGTTCAGAATGATATCCCTGAAATTATAAGTTCTGTGAATCCTTCTAGTTCTGGTGTCGATGTGTTAGATCTCGAGGTTGTAGAGGTCTTTGCTACTGATAAGAGGAGGAAGAAGGGTGAAAGCTCTGTGCCAAATACTGTTGCTGGTCGTGTGAAGAGGAGGAAGGTTGGAGACGATGTGAAGGCTGCTGAATTTCGAAAGCCTTCTGATTCAAAGACAGGTATTTTACTTATTATTTGTTTTTGTTGTTATTGTTTATTCATGCCCAAACTTTTGTGAAATGCGTTTCTTTCTTGCAGGTTCCCATGGGATGTTTGGTTGGATGGAGGGTGAAGATATGAATGCTGAAGATGTGAAGACAAATGATGCAATGGACAACGAGACTTTCCTTAAAGTTTTCAAGAAAGACCGCCAGTTGCATACATACCTGGATTCCGTTGCTGCCAAGCGTTTTACAAGGATTTCTCTTGACCTTAGATCGAAAAGCCTTGAAGTGCAGTCCATGTTGGCCACCATTGATGATCTCAAGGCAAAGGAAGCTCGGTTTGTTACATCTGTGGAATCGTCAGATATTGTGCAGGATTTGAAACAAAAAATGAATGATCTGAAAGCGGAGAATGTTGTTCATGGTGAAGCTGTAGCCAAGGTTAATTAGGAGTTGGTTGTGGAACAGAGCACCTGCAGGGCCCTGCATGATGAGTTGAATATGTTGAAGGAGGAGAGGAGCAGGCTTGTGACAGAGGTCATTCCCTATGTTTGTAAGTCATTGTTGTATTCTGATGAAATGGGGCAGCTGTTGGTTGAGTTGACATCCGCAGAGAGGGCTGAGGAGAGGGCCACCGTCTTGCATGAATTTGCAGCGGAGGGAAAGTGTGATGTCAGGTGCAGAGCTAATTATGTTGCTGATGCTGCTCACCAAGTGGACCTTGTGGACCAGAAGTGGAAGGATGCTGTCTTTCCTTACCCGGCTAAGGTTATTGCTGACCCGACTGCTGCTGTGGATGACCTGTTGAAGATCGTTCCTGATACCATCGTTCCAGAGCCTGAGGCTGACCCACAATGAAGAATTTGCTGGCCTGCGTGCCTTGATCTGGCGTTTGTGCCACCTTGAACATCTTGCTAATTCTGCAGTCTGTAGTGCTGCCTAAACAATTTACTTTTCTGTGCTTGTGAATATTCTGCTATGCGTTGCAGATGAATATTTTGCTAGTTTGGGGGATAATACCAAGCGAAGTATGTGAATATTTGGATGTCTTATATGCAGCGGGTTCGTTACGTCTTTGTTGTTCTACTTTTTTTTTTTTGCAGGTGGGTGCTTCATAGCCTTGGTGTGGCCTTGCAGTTTTATAACTGCATGTTACCAACACTTTTTCGTTTGATATAGATATCTACGAGTTTTAGCATTCTTTTTATGGATATATACCCGGTAGTGGTGTAGAAATTACAATAGGACTACTTTATGGAATTCTTATGAATTCTTGTCCTCTTAAAAAATGTTTTCCGAAATATTCAAATTATATGGGCGTCCCCATTTAGGGTGCTCTTGGCACATATCATTTAAACGAAAAAAAGAAATAAGCCTTTATTGAATAAAGGGGGAGGTTACATAGCCTCTAGGCTTTTTAAAAATAAAAAATGAAAAGTGAAAATATAAAGTAAATTCCATTGGATAGATATTACGCGTTCAATCGTCCGAGGTAAGGTCCTTCGCTCCATGAGAGCCAATGCGGCCCGTCATGTCCTTCTTCGGTTATCCTTCTTTCCTTTGTTTTCA
This sequence comes from Erigeron canadensis, assembly GCF_010389155.1. Taxonomy (NCBI): domain Eukaryota; kingdom Viridiplantae; phylum Streptophyta; class Magnoliopsida; order Asterales; family Asteraceae; genus Erigeron; species Erigeron canadensis. Next base: position 17,261,227 of record NC_057762.1, on the reverse strand, counting down.
AGGTTTCAATTCCTCCGTTCGACTGGTACTTGATCATTCCGTGCACTACGGAGGGGATCATCTCAAAATTTTGAATTCCAGGCCTTCCTAGTATTGCTTCGAAGGGTGAATTTCCCTGAACCACGAGGAACGATATTTTTTCTATGCGTTCCCATCGCCCTTTTCCAATGGTTACTTTTGCTGTTAACTTTCCGATAGGCTTTTCGCTTCCTCTCGAGTATCCTTCGACCAGAGTATCAGTCCTTTTCAAATTCATCTGTGACACAGGAAGCAGTTTTCAAAAGGCTTTTTCGTAGAGAACGTCACACTCACTTCCTAGGTCCACATATATTTCCTTTACTTTTGAGATTTTGAGTATTGCCGTGATGGTAAAGGGGTCACGAAAGGCTCGGGTGTTGCAGATCGAGGGAAATGTGATGTGCATCATGTTTCCCTTATATGTCTTCAGGAACGGACGCTCTTCTCCTGTTTTCTTTTTGATGATGGTGTAAATGGTTTTTTCTGGTCCTTTTTTCTTTTCTTCCGAATCATCCTCCTTCTTTTGTTGCCGTCGTACTGTCTTGACCAAATGTGATAATTTTCCTTCGTTGATTGCTTCTTCAATGGCCCTTCGGAGCTGCCAACAGTTGTTAGTGTCGTGCCCGTTGTCCCTGTGAAATTCGCAGTATTTTTCTAGTTATCTTCTGTTCCTCCCACTTAACCTAGACAGTGTCGGGAAGGTCTTCGCGACAGACTCAGTAAGCAGAATTTCCCTAGGGCTTATATACATCTCCAGAAGGTTAACTTTGACTTGCCCTTTCTCTTCTTTGTAATAGGGGTTGTACCGGGAAGTTTTATAATCTTCATCACTTCCCCATTTCCCTTTCCGTCCGGCAGGGGATTTTTTGTCTTGCGGAGAAGTGGCATTCCCTTTCGAGGCGGTATCCCTGACGTCTAGGTACACGTAGGCCCTCTTCTGGACCGCCTCATAGATCTTCGGTAGATCTCTGTATAGGAGCTCAACCAGTCTTGGGCTTCGAAGGCTGTATAGTAACGCTGAGATCCTCTGGGACTCAGGCAGATCCATTATATCTTCAATTTCATGATTCAATCGGTCCAAAAACGTTCTACTTCCTTCGGTGTCCCCTTGTTTTATCCCGTGGGCAGCCACATGGAGTTTCTTGTGTTTCTTTTGCTGACTGAAGCGCTGGGAATTTTTCTTTAAGGTCATCGAAACTGGTAATGGATCCATTCACCACGCTCTTCAGCCACTTCCTAGCGTCTCCCTTGAGGAGGTGTTTGAAAGCCTGGCACGCAACTGGCACATTCCAGACTTTTACCTCCGATACCCCTTCGAATGCTTCCAGGAAATCATCGGGGTCACTCTTCCCATCGTACATCCCCAAATGAGAGGGATACTTCAAGTCTTTCAGGAGGGGATAGCTTTGTATCCATGATACGAATGGATAGTCTTCGATATTACACCCGACCGTCTGTAACTCCAATGGGTTCTGGATAACTTGTACCCTTCGTCTCGGTGGATCATAGGATCCTGGATCAGCCGCCTGTCTTCCTGTGCTACGAGGGCTCTCCGGGGCTAGCGCAGCACAGCCCCCCTGAGAACGACCGCCTGAAGGCAGTGTTCCGTATGCTCGGGTATCATACCTACGGATGTCTTCTTCGTACGGCAAGCTTCGGGGGTCAGGGTATCTTCCTGGTTTACAAACATCGTCGCTTCTTAGATCGTCATCCCTAGGGGCTCCAAAGTTCGTGCGTCCCTGAGGATCCCTGGGAGGTGTTCGTTCCCTTGAGGGTGGTGGCCTCTCAGATCTAGGGACCTCGTTGATCTGAAAAGACCTTCGGTCAAAAGGAGTTTGGGTCCGAAGACCCTCACTGTTAATCCCAAAACCGTAAGGGTTTCTAGGCCCGCCCTGGGGGAGTCTCCGAAGCCCTCTTGGTGGCGTCACCGGAATGTATTCTTCCTCCATTGCTTCATCGAAGTCTAGCACTCTGCTGGTACTGCCTAGGGCCCCGATCCTTCTCAAATGCCTCATTGTTCTCTGAATGTGATCATAATTTCGAAGGACATAATCTGGGTTAAATAATGGCGGGTTTCGGCGAGGGGATCCCGCTGAGAACATCCCTTGGTCTCCTCCCGATTGTGTCGATCGGTTGGAGTTCTGATTAGCCTGGCGATCGGCTTGTTGATCGTCGTTGCGGGGTACTTCAGTTATCGGTTCTGGCCCAGGCGGGGTGTTTTCGGCTGGGAAATTACCGACGGTTTGTGTGTTTTCCTGGTTGCTGGGAATGTTAGCCAATTCTCCTAAAGATTGATTCGTCGTAGAAAACAAGATTAAGGTTTGAGGGATCTGAATGCCGGGTCCGACGGATGGCGCCAAATGTTTGTACACCGAACCGAGGTTAGGATGAAGATGGGATGATGGATGTTTTAAGGTCATTCGTTGGCGATTCCCCGAAGGTAGGGTTCTAGCCTCTTTACGCCAATCGAACAAGATGTGTGTGAGCGTTTGTATATGAATGACTTATCTCTGGCCTTGAAGGTCTTTGGATCTCCTATTTATAGGAGATAATTCGAGCGGGAAAGAAATGGTTCCAAAATGGACTTTTCCCAAGGGTTTCCTAGGTCTTCGATTTGTCTCAACCATTTCCTTAATTATCTGCTCATAAAGATGGAACCGAATCCCTTTATTTATGGATAATTAGTTCCTTTCCTTTTTGCTTTGCCTAGCGTCTGATGTTCTTTTGTACCGCAGTGCATTTTATTAATGCTTTGTGTTGTTCGTTCTGCGTATCGCAGGAGGGATTCACCATCAATACTCAAGTAACCTTTTTTTTCCCTCGGATTCATAAGTATGTATTATTTTTATTTTCATGTTACTCTGAAGCTTTCATGGCAGAACACGAGTTTCTGTTTTGCTGTTTTTAGGTATAAAACTTATAGTTTCTTCTGCAGGCAGAAGAGGTCCGTTTGCTGAAAAGACAAAAAGCTGTGAAGATGCGTTTGTTAGACACGGAGAGAAGGCAAAAAACGTATTGCAGAAACCAGGGAATCTCAAAAACAGGTTTCCAGGAACTTCGATCTGTGTTCATGATGATACCTTATTCTATCGTGTCTTTACCAGTTCTCAAAATTTTGTTAAGTGTGTTCTGTTTTCTTCTATTTTTCATAGGACGAGGAAAACATGAACTTGAAAGAAATGTATCGTGTTGAAGTCCAACAGAACCTTAAAAGGCTGGAAATGACATGTCATGATATGGCTTCATTATTGCAGGGTTTGGGGATTTTGGCTGATAATGGCAATTATATCCCATCACATCAGGTGAGTTATCTATTTTATGATTTTAATATTATGGATGGATGGCCTGAATTACCATTAGATGTCTTAGCCATTGGCGCTCATCGTGTTACTTTTATCCTTCCTTTTGCTGTGAATGTTTTAACTAAACTTAATTATATCAACCACATAAGCTAAACCTAGATTGATATGTAGTCTTATTGGTTAACTACATGAAACTATGTTACTAAGAACTTCCAGAATGTGGTGGTTCTACCTTGTGTTAGAATATATAAAACATAAACACATAACAAATCACGAGTACGCAGCGAAAAAGAAACGTTTATGCAATCATATTAATTAACAAAGTAATGAATAGAATATGTGTACCTTTGTGCAAAGCTTCCAATAAAGTTGATAATAATAATTATTATTGTTATAGGGTCTAAACTAAAACCCCTCTACGATCGAACACTTGACACCCTTATATCGTATGCTAGTACCCGATCACGAACTCACAAACCCGTTGTGTTTATCCCCTTGATGTCGAACCCTTTGGGTTTTTTGCCCACGGTCGAACGAGAGAGAGAGAGAGGAGAGGAGAGTGTTTAGGGTTTTCAAAACTAATTGTTTTGAATGAATGAATAAAACCCTTAACCCTTGATCTCTATTTAAAGGGATTAATTAGAAGGGTTTTCTAACTTAGTGAACAAGTTAGAATGGGATTAGGAAACTCCCTTAGGAATTTCACCCCCCCCCCCTTTGTAGAATTAGGAAACTTCTAATTTACAATTTAATCCTTCCTCTTTAATTAATTAAACACTATTAAATCTTTAACATAGTTTAATTAATAATTCAAGTGATCGTTTAATTAATATATTACTATAATATACTAATTAAATATACAAAGTTAACGTGTCATTTTGTGTAACCCCGTAGGCTTAAATAAATATCGGACATGCGTTTATTATAACGTGATCATAAATTCCAACAGCTCCCACTTGAGCATGTTATTATAAAGGCAATAACATTGGTTAGCGTCTAGTAACACGCCAATGCTCCCGGAAATATTTAAGTATAGTTTCTTAAAGTATCATTTGAAATGATTTAGTCTTTAATATATCCCTTTGTTTCAGATACCCTTGTTAGTTATGGATATGGATCAATGTCATTCCATAATGTAGCGATTTTGTTTCTCATTTAGCAATTAACTTAAAATTACCAAATTCCGTCAAGACAACTTCTTGAGTTTATTTGGGTACGGTCGTACAAACATCTTAATTAATCAATGAGGGCGCTAAATGGTATCATTCTTCAGTTGCAAATTAAAAGAACAAATCCTATATTGACTACAAGTGTCAAGTCATACTACTTCTCAACATTTCTGAAATACCCCTTTAACCTTGTTCAGGATAGCGTAGAACTAAATCAAGAGAAGGTGATCCATACATTTTTAACCTACTTGCATCTCAAGTCTAAGGATAACTAAAGCAACCATTTCACGAATTTCACTTAATAACGCCGATCCATAAAATGATAATTCGTTAAGTGGGTTAAGTCTGATATGTACCTCTTTGGATATCATGTGAGTTTGGCAGGACCATCTTCATATATTCACCAGAATATTACCAATCTTTCACATGTCTTAGGTTAACAATATTCCCATATAGTTAATCGACAATGGACATTTAGAATATTTAAAACATTCATGGATTTAAACATGCAAATATAGGACACAATTATTATGAAATGAAAGCACTCATTTATTGAAATAACAATTGTTTAACATCCCTTATCCAAATACCAATCACAGATTTACGTGACACAACCTATCAACTTAAGACCAATGCCTTCAGCATGCTTATTAAGCTTTCCTTTTGACAATGCCTTCGTAAAAGGATCTGCTAGGTTGCAATCCGTGTGAACTTTGAGTAAATTGATTTCACCCGATTCGATTTGCTCTCGAACATAGTGATATCTTCTCTGGTAATGTCTAGCACCTTTCTGAACTCCAGGTTCATTGGCAATGACAATAGCTCCCGTATTGTCACAGTACAGATCCATAGGTGAGTTATTTGAGGACATCACTTCAAGTCCACAAATAAACTTCTTGATCCAGACAGCTTCCATATCGGCCTCTGAAGCGGCAATGTACTCAGACTCTGTAGCAGACATAGCAACTGTGGTTTGCTTCTTGCTCTTCCAATCCACCGCACCTCCATTTAAAACGAAGACATATCCCGACTGAGACTTTGTATCGTCTTTATCAGTCTGAAACCCCGTATCACAGTATCCAGTCACTTTGAGTTCTGTGTCAGAATTTCCTCCATACACCAAAAATAGATCTTTAGTAGCTCGCATGTACTTAAGAATATTCTTTACAGCAGTCCAATGATCCTCTCCAGGATTTTGCTGATAGCGGCTAACAATATTTTGCGCGAACGCAATGTCAGGTCTAGTGCATCTTACCGCATACATAATAGATCCCACAGCCGAAGCATAAGGAACTCTTTGCATACGCTCCACCTCTTCAGGCGTTGAAGCACCGTTCTTGCTAGATAAATTAAGTCCTTCTTGCATGGGAACAAGACCGCGCTTAGAATTCCCCATCTTGAATTGCTTCAAGATTTTATCTATATAAGCACTTTGACTTAATCCGATCAACCTTTTGCTTCTATCTCTATAGATCTTGATTCCAAGAATAAATGTTGCTTCTCCCAAGTCTTTCATAGTAAAACACTTTCCAAGATAAGATTTAACGTTTTTCAACATTGGAATGTGATTTCCTACTATCAATATGTCATCTACATATAAGACAAGGAAAGTAACATTACTCCCACTAGCTTTGCGATATACACATGGCTCATCAAGATTTTTGAGCAAAACCAAACTTCTTGATTTCCTCATCAAACCTTTTATTCCAACTTCTTGATGCTTGCTTCAATCCATAAATGGACCTTTGAAGTTTGCACACTTTGTCGGGATGATTTGGATCGACAAAACCTTCTGGTTGAACCATATAGACTTCCTTGTCTAGAAAACCATTTAAGAAGGTGGTTTTGACATCCATTTGCCATATCTCAAAGTCATAGAATGCAGCTATGGCTAAGATGATCCTAATAGCTCTAATGTCCGCAACGGGAGAAAAGGTCTCCTCATAGTCAACTCCGTAAAGTTGAGTATAGCCTTTCGCCACAAGACGAGCTTTATAGGTGTGTACATTTCCATCCATGTCGGTCTTCTTCTTGAAGATCCATTTACACCCAACGGTTCTACCATTTGGTGGAAGATCAACCAAGCTCCAAACTTGATTATCTTTCATGGATTTCATTTCCACATTTGCAGCTTCAAGCCATTTGTCAGATTCCAGATCCGATAATGCAGCATTGAAATTAGGAGGTTCATTTAAGTCTCCTAATATGTGTTCTTCAGATTCAACCATAAGATTTAATCTTTCACGAGCACGTATTTTCCTTGAGGACCTACGAATTGGAATCGCATTATCATTATCTTCAACTTGATATTCATGAGATTCATCTCTTTGAACATTCCCCCCCCCCCCCCAAGTTGATGATTGCTAGTCTTTTCAGAAGTTGACACATCTTGCTCTTGAACCTCATCAAGTTCTACAATCCTCCCACTGTCTTCTTGAGATATAAGCTTCTTTTCAAGAAACTCAGCATATCGGAAAACTTTGAAAGTGTTTTCGGTAGGAAAGTAGAAGTAGTAACCCATCGTTTCCTTTGGGTATCCTACAAAGATGCACTTAACGGATCTAGGTTCTAGTTTGTCAGGTGTATCTCTCTTCACAAGAGCCTCACATCCCCAAACCCGTAAGTAAGACAAATTAGGAACACTCCCATGCCACAGTTCATGCGGTGTCTTGTCAACCTTCTTAGTTGGAACCATATTGAGGATGCGTACAGCAGTCTCTAGGGCATAATCCCAAAACGAAAAGGAAGAGTTGTAACATTCATCATGGATCGAACCATTTCAAGCAATGTTTGATTCCTCCTCTCCGATACACCATTATGCTGTGGAGTATATGGAGGAGTAAGCTGTTGAATGATTCCACAAGCTTTAAGATAATCTTTAAACTCTTGGCTTAAGTACTCACCACCTCGATCCGAACGAAGAATCTTGATGGTTTTACCGAGTTGATTTTCTACTTCACTTTTAAACCCCTTGAATGTTTCGAAGACTTCATGTTTATGTTTCAGCAAGTAAACATAACCATAACGACTAAAATCATCCGTAAAAGTGACAAAGTAGCTAGCACCTCTCCTTGACACATGTCTAAATGGGCCACATACATCCGAATGTATTAGTTCAAGTAGCTCTTTAGCCCTCTTCGGTTTATTTGGAAAAGGTTTTCTTGTCATCTTGCCGGAAACACAAGATACGCATTTATCAAATGATTCATCACTTGATTCTAAAATCCCTTCACGTTGAAGTCTCTCAATGCGTTTCTTGCCAACATGAGCAAGTCGACAATGCCAAAGATAAGTCGAGTCCAAATTGGGCTTGACTCGTTTGCTAACATTATACATTGAATTATTTGAATCACAACCACGCATATCAATTTCATAAGTACCATCACAAGCAATAGCATCAAAATAATGGACATTATTTCTAGAAACTGAAATACCAATATCATTAAAAACATTAATGAATCCGTTGTCTTTCAACAAAGAAACTGAAATTACACCTCTAGTAATAGACGGTGCATAGTGACAATTGTCTAAAACAATAACTAAACCAGAAGGTAAAACTAAATGATAGTCGCCTATTTCTTCTACAGCCGCCGGTAGACCATTGCCCACGAACAGTTGTAAAGATCCTAGCTTCAGTTTCTTTTTCCTTCTAAGCCCCTGTAAAGAATTACAGATATGAGTACCACACCCGGTGTCGTAAACCCATAAATAACGCTTAGAAAAGGAATATAATTCAATTGTGAAGATACCTGAAGTACTGGTTGAACCAGCTTGCTTCTTCTTCGCATTCAACTCGGCTAGGTATTTAGGACAATTCCTCTTCCAATGTCCCACTTCATCACAGTGAAAACAAATTTGGTCCTTAGCCTGTTTATCCTTTTTCGCTGGAGGCATTTTCTTTGGTTTCGGGACTGAAGTACTTTGCTTTCCCTTGCCATCTCTCTTGCCCTTAGCTCTTGGTTGCTTTGGTTTTTGGACTCTTCCCCCCTTGATCGTGAGAACTTGGGGTGTAGGAGATTTTTTTGGAAGCTTCTTTTCAAACTCATTAATCATAGCATGAAGTTCAGCAACGGTTTTACTCATGTTATGCATATTAAAATTGCGCACAAACTCCTCAAAATCCTTAGATAAAGACTTGAGAATTATGCCAATCACAACAGCAGGAGGGTAAGCATGATTCAACTTTTCCAATTGCTCAAAGTACATTTTCATCTTTAGTACATGAGGCCCAACCGGTTTCCTTGCTCGTGCTTTAAGTCATGGAGTACATCAATAAGATCGAATAACTCCACTCCGGCTTGTTTCTCGTACAAAGACTTGAGTTCTTTGATCATATCACATGGGAAATAGTTCTCAAATTGCTTTTGAAGCTCAGCATTCATGCTTCCAAGCATCAAACAAGCAACCTCATTATGTCTATCATACTGAGCAGCATAATGAGCTAACTGCTCATTAGTAGCATTAGCTCCCGGAACAACGGGTCTCTCCTCTTCAAGGATTTCAAATTTCCTTTCAGCTCTTAGAACTATTCTCAGCTGACGAAACCAATCATTGAAGTTTGGTCCAGAAAGTTTTTCTCTTTCTAGCAACGACCTAAAAGCCGATTGGTGTGTGTTTTGAGTAGGATTTGTTGTTGCCATCTACAAAACAAACAAAAGTTCAATTATCGGTATTTTCGATAATTAATCCTTAAGAAATGTAATTTACCCATGTTAAATACTTTTAACAATTAATTTCATTAAGGCTAGGATCCAATTTGACATACCATCACCGCATCAGTTGATCTGCTAGAGATGATGATACTCAAAAAGGTAAGTAACGATTAGTAATTGTATATCTAATGCAACTCGTAGAGTTATGGAACTTACAACAACACTAAAGGATCTTTAAGTGTTTTGTAAACATGTTTTATTCCATCTTATGCCACGGGTCAAGGTCTCACCGTCTTAACTTGTTTTAAGTCGCCCAATTAAGAACGTGTAAATAGTCCGCCGCTGGTCTCACAACGGGTCGGTAATCTACCCTCAAGAGATACCATCCGCCTACGGTCTCACGTAGGGTCAAATAGTAACTGGGAGGTGTTCTAAGCGAAGTGGGTGGCAATGACTTAACTTTGAATGGGTAATGGATTTGATGTGAATCAAAAGTTTATGTATGAAAACTCATGCAAATCTTCATAACATAATATTTAATAAAATCATTTTATATAGTCTTAACAACACAAGAGAGCTCGGTAGCTCCATTTGAACGCACAAAGAAGCGCAAGGGCAAAGGTTTGCGATGGACGCAATTAAAAACCCGCCCTTTTAGAAGGCTAGCGCACTCCGACTTATACCTCTCTTAGAGTTTGTTCAAATGGGTGAGTCGGTGTATCTCAAGGTTTCAAGACTCCAATTTTATTAAAAAATCTTATTTCGATATTGCTTAGTCAAGTTTATATTTTCTCAAAACTATTTTGCATCACCATTTATACCTCAATAAATACACAAAACAATAAACTTACTAATCTATTAACTATTTATTTCGATATTGCTTAGTCAAGTTTATATTTTCTCAAAACTATTTTGCATCACCATTTATACCTCAATAAATACACAAAACAATAAACTTACTAATCTATTAACTATTAAGCATGCAACGAGTTATGGTAGGCCACCTAAACATGTCACCTATGGTTTCTATTATGTCTAAGTCGGCTCCCCCTTCAAAGAAGAGGACCACATACATCAAGTTGTCTTGATTGCGTAAGCCTTAAACATATATATAAACAATCAATTATCACATAAGCACATAGTTGCTGACTGGAATTTTCCGGTACCTTCACGACCTGTTTAGACCTGTTTCTGGTCCTATTCTGTTACATAGTAAATATAGTTATTATAGTTCCAGGGGGTTTCCTGTAAGCATTGATAGTTGAGGGTAGAAGTTGTACAAGTTGATATGTCGGTTACTAGTAGTTATATAAGGCGATGTACGATTGTGATTCAATAACAAGAATAATCATTTGTGTTAATTCACATTTCTTCTTCTCTATCAAATTCTCTCTGTAACAATTGGTATCAAAGCCACCGATCTCCGGCGTGCTTCCGATTCCGATCATCTTCTCCGGTGAACATTTCGTTTTCCGGCGTCTATCTTTTCTTAGATTCCGATCGAGTTCTTGCAGCAATCATTGATTCTTCTCCTCTTAAAGTCTACAAATCAATGGTTGCTACACGAATTTCAGAGATGGAATCGATTAGACAAACAGGTACAATTTCAGAGTACTGTAAAGTTTTCAAGATTGGTTCGAACAGGTTCAGATTCTTGAAGGATTTAGTGACTTTTATGGTGTTTATCTCATTATCTATGGATTAAAATCAGAAATTAGGGAAATATTTGATGATTGGCATCAACTTAGTTGCAATATGGTTGAAGATGTCATTTCTCTTGCTTTAAAAATAGATGCTAATGATTTGCAAGACTCATTTTCACCATTTGATCCTACATCTTCATTTTACAAAAAAGAATTAGAATTTGATTTTAGAATAAGTCTTTATGAAATAATGAAGGACAATGAGTCTTTTAAGAATGGTAAGATTCAAGAAATTAGTAATGGAAAGGTAGATGATAGTCAAGGAATGTTTGGTGATAATAAATATGAAGTGAAATATGGAAATATAGACAATGTATATAAGATGTTTGATGAAATGCCTAAGCCAATTAGGGATGAAATTGAGGCTCAATTTAGTGATATCTATATTTGTGAGAGTATTTTAAGTGAAAGTCATGCACAAAAGGTTTCAATTCATGAGATTAGTGATGTGATTGTTGAGATGGGTAATGGTAAGAATCTTGTTACTCGGCAGTTTAAGCATGAATTCGAGAGTTTATGTCTAGAGGTGTTTGTTCAGAATAGTCCTAGTATAGCATTCCAATCTCCTGGTGATATTGCGTATTTTGGTGATTTTTGGGGACAAAAATCTTTGAAGAAAGGTATTTTAGATAAGGAAATGATTATGGAATTTTTTGGTTGGAAACCAGGTTGGTTACATAGTGTTAATAATGTAAGAACCATCACATTGTTGAAGAATGGAATGAATCTCTTTAGTGATAAGATTTTGGATTGCCAAGATAGTAGCAAAAGCATTAATTCATTCGGTTGGAAACCGGGTTGGAACGACATTAAGAATGAAGAGACTGGTGGTTTAAGTTTTGATGATTGGTTAGATGTGGAGACAAAAGGTGCTAAGGAATGGGTCAGAAATCTTGGAGAAAAACCACAGAAGGGTCATTATATTGGTCAATGGAAGCATGGCAGAATTCATGGTTGTGATGTTGATACTTCAGACTTGCATTCTGATATTGACTTTACTGTCTATGTCCTCTCAATAATTCCAACAAAATTCTCAGTTCTATCCTCATTTGGGTCTTTGGACTCTGTTGGTTCATTTTTACATGTGTCCTGGTCTTATATGTCCAAAACATCACCATCTAGTATTACAAAGCTCACACTCGAAGGACGAAGTTGATTTTAGTGATTTTGACCTATGGAGTATATCTAATATCGGTGTTTCTCTAACTTGCCTGAACCTTAAAGGCTGTATATCAGTCGCTGCAGAACATAGTGGAAAGAACATTCCCTGGGGTTCTAATCTTCAAATGCTATGTATGGGTGGCTGCAAAGGGGTCACCATGTTTACTTTTTCCAAGCTTATGTCTCAAGCATACATGCTAAAGCACAGGTCTTTCAGAGAAACTCAGGTGGTTGATGGTGGCCTTTTTAGTTTTTATGGGTCTTTATTGGAGAAAGATGGTAAACCCGAAATCTCTAACAGAAGCATTTACATGGATCTTAGGAAGTCTTGCAAGTTGGATGAATTTATAGCTGGGTGGGAATATTTATATTTGTCCCTTAAGGCTTTGACGCCTGCCATTTCATTGCTTAAGACAATAGTAGTGGCTTAGGTGGATTATTGGTAGTCCTGTATGATCAGGTGATCTCTGGTGATCTCATAGTAATTATGATTGAATCCCTAAGAAACCTCAAATGGTTTTTGCTATGCCATTGTCTTGGTGAGACATTTTCACTGAGTTTTAAAGTCAGTATGCCAAACTGGAAAAATCTAAGACTTGAAAGGGTAGCATCATGGATGAGCAATGCTGATTTGATTAGCCCAAGAACTCCACTTGGCTTGTTTGGAGTATCTTACAGAGTTATGCCCAGTTTTCGATGCAATCAAAGGAAGAAACCCAGGACTGGAGGTAAACCTACCGAAGTTAAACCTACTGAAGACGACAAATCAGGCCTTTTCCTTGATGTTGTTGATTTAGCGAAGTTAAGGCAAGATGAGATAAATGAGTCTAATTGTTTAGAGAAGCCGGACATTTTAGGGGAGAACTTTATAGAAAAACAAAGTCACTTGCTAAAATGGAATCAGATTTGTTTTATGCGTACGCATGTGTCAAGATTGAAGAGCTTCCTGATCAGCACCAGAGAAAAATCGACTCTTCAGACTCAAATAACGTTCACAAAGCATTACAAAGTGTTGTTGCTTGGATATGGGACCTTGAGTTTCCAGTGTGTGCTACTTCTCCAATACGAAAACCTAGGTGCTGCATTTGGGAAATGGCACTTGAGTGATTTGCAATACAGCTTCCTAACATCCATTTTTGAGGACAAAAATGCTATAAGGGAGGGGTAATGTTACATAGTAAATATAGTTGTTATAGTTCCAGGGGGTTTCTTGTAAACATTGATAGTTGAGGGTAGAAGTTGTACAAGTTGATATGTCGGTTACTAGCAGTTATATAAGGCGATGTACGACTATGATTCAATAACAAGAATAATCATTTGTGCTAATTCACATTTCTTCTTCTCTATCAAATTCTCTCTGTAACAGATTCAGATTTCGACCAGAACTACAAAGTTTTAGCCCTATGTGTTGAGCATCTACAGTTCAAAGCACAGCCTCTAACTCTTTACGGTTTAAAAGATATGAATTTTTTAGTGAACTGTCGCAAAACAGAAAAATCACACGAAAAATTCACATAGTCACACAATTATCGCATAATTAACCCTAATTATTGGATCATAATGCTATGCCTTTTATATCACTATATCTTAGTAATAATCACAAGGAATTTTGCATGAATCCCTTATGATTTTTACTATTATTTAACAACCTTAAATAAATCAAGTACACAAGCATACAATTTATATCAAATAAACATGTCAATTCATAATATCAAAACTTGCTTAGAGGGTTTCAATTAACCATTAAATTAGGTTGAACTTAATTAAACAAAACCCTAATTTATTTAATTAAATTTCGACTTTTATAATAAATAAAACAATTAAAACACAATTTTTAATATTTAAATGTTAACAAAATCGAACCAACCCTAAACCCCCCTTCAAGTTTTGATCTTTGTAACTAATAGATCACATAGGTGACTCGTGATACCACTGTTAGAATATATAAAACATAAACACATAACAAATCACGAGTACGAAGCGAAAAAGAAACGTTTATGCAATCATATTAATTAACAAAGTAATGAATAGAATATGTGTACCTTTGTGCAAAGCTTCCAATAAAGTTGATAATAATAATAATTATTATTATAGGGTCTAAACTAAAACCCCTCTACGATCGAACACTTGACACCCTTATATCGTATGCTAGTAACCGATCACGAACTCACAAACCCGTTGTGTTTATCCCCTTGATGTCGAACCCCAAAACCCAAAACCCTTTGGATGTTTTGCCCACGGTCGAACGAGAGAGAGAGAGAGGAGAGGAGAGTGTTTAGGGTTTTCAAAACTAATTGTCTTGAATGAATGAATAAACCCTTAACCCTTGATCTCTATTTAAAGGGATTAATTAGAAGGGTTTTCTAACTTGGTGAACAAGTTAGAATGGGATTAGGAAACTCCCTTAGGAATTTCACCCCCCCCCCCCCTGTACAATTAGGAAACTTCTAATTTACAATTTAATCCTTCCTCTTTAATTAATTAAACACTATTAAACCTTTAACATAGTTTAATTAATAATTCAAGTGATCGTTTAATTAATATATTACTATAATATACTAATTAAATATAAAAAGTTAACATGTCATTTTGTGTAACCCCGTAGGCTTAAATAAATACAGGACATGCGTTTATTATAACGTGATCATATTCCAACACCTTGATCTTAAGGAGGCTAGTTATCCTGTATGTGGGGTACTTGTACCGTCTATGAAGCATGAACTTACAAGGTATCTGAAATATGCATGTACAAAAATAACGAGTAAATGCTTGGTTTTGAATCAAGACGAGAAAACACCGAATAGTCTTTAGAACCTAGTGTTTTTGTTAGTTGGATATGGCCAAGCGTTTTATGGTTTTTTAGTATATTGATACGAGTTGGAATACACATGAAGTCCTCATATCGATAGCGGCCATTTGCATACATTTTGGCAAATGGGTAAGTCGTTCAAGAATTGGGTCTAAAGGAATGATTGTTTCTCCAACATTTTGGCAAGATACTAATAGTACAATGAGGAGGATGCAGAATTCAAGCTCTCCACTTTCGAGCAGTCCGATATCAAAACTAGAAACCCCTGAAAAACATTTTACTCCAAGAAGATTCTCAAGTGATAATCCGTCAAGAACAACTGGTTCTTTTCTGGGTTGCACCATCACCAAGTAAAATTATGACATCGCCATCACCATCTAGGGGAATGATTAGTCCTTGCAGGAATTCGGTTTGTGGAATTAGTTCTACTTTTAGCGAGGCACCATCAGTACTTAGTTTTGCTGCTGATGTTGGGTTATATAACAATTTATCAAATCAAATCACAAAGCACGCAATGGAAGACAAAATCTATGAGTTAATTAATTAACCAAGATAGAAAACGTGTACCTTAAATTGAAGAGAATAAAGCAAGAAACTTTATAATAAGGTTTAAAATAAAACCTCTCTATGATCGCACACACAACGTTGGAATGTATGTATGTTAGTACTTGATCACGAACCGAAGAAACCTGTTCGTATAATTCCCTTCTTTCGAAACCATTTATGAACCGAAAACAATTGTTAACATCTAACAAAATACAATACAATTAATGCAAAGTATTGAACATTAATTATATATGAGCGAGTCCATGTGGATCGAATGGCACAAAACCAAATTCTCTTGGAGAATTTGTTTTCGGCTGAATAGGAGAGGAAAAGAAGGACAGGTTTTTCCGTATATCAAACCCTTAGATTATAATCCTCTATATATAGGGATATATTTAGGGTTTAATACCTTGGTGACCAAGTTTAATCAAAGCCCTAAAAGGCTTCTCAAAACCGGCCCCTTTAGGGAATTAGGGTCCAACACTAATTTTCTAATTTCACATTTAATCCTCCTTCTAATTAATTTAAATACAATTAATCCTTTAACTTATTTAAATTAATTATTTCGTGATCAAACTAATTAATATACTACTTTAATATATTAATTAATAATATAGATTACATTCATGTTGAGGTGTGACCCCGTAGGCTTAAATACTTCCCGGAAATACGTTCATTTTACGTGATCATATTCTAACATCTCCCACTTGAGCTCGTAATGAATGAAGGTAATAACATTGGTTAGCATCTAGCAACACGTCAATGCTCCCGGAAAAATTTAAGTATAGTTTCTTAAAGTATGTTTAAATGGTTAAGGTATTTATTATCCCTTTGTTCAGATACCTTGTTAAATATAAATATGGATCAAGGTCATTTCATAATTTAACGATTATGTTTCTCATTCAATAACTAATTAATGATTACCAAATATAATTGAGAACCATCTGCATTTATTTGGGCACAGCCATGCAAACATCTTAATTAGTCAAATGAGGGCGCCAATGGTATGATACTTCAACTTTTAAATTGAAGGAACAAATCCTGTATTGACTACACGTGTCAGTCATCATACTTCACGACACTTTCTGAAAATAGCTCTTTATGTACCCCCTTATTCAGGTGAGTTAGAACTACATCTAGTAAGTGCGATTCATACATGCTGGCCTACTTGTATCTCAAGTCAAAGGATCAATAAAAGTAAACATTTACGAATTTCTCATAATGACGACGATCCATAAAGTGATAATTCGTTAGTGGGGTAGTCCGATATGCATCCGCTATGGATATCATGTGAGTTTGGTGGGAACCATCCATTACATATTCCAAGAATATAACCAATCACTCACATTTGTCTTAGTTTAATTATATTCCCATATAATTAATCGACAATGGACAATTTAGAATATTTAATAATATATATAAAAAATATTAAATAAAATATTCAAGGATTAAACATGCAAATATAGGACACAATTTAATATTGAATGAAATCAAACATATCAAGTACTTTATTTCATTATGAAAAATATAAATTATTTAACATCCCTTATCCAAATACCGAACAACAGATTTACATGAAATAATTAACTAATTTAAGTCCTATGCGCTCGGCATGCCTTTCAAGCTTGGGCCTAGACAAAGCTTTTGTGAAAGGATCAGCTAAGTTAAAATATGTGTGAACTTTGAGTAATTTGATTTCCCCTAGTTCGATCTGCTCACGAACATAGTGATATCGTCTAGCATAATGTCTGGCACCTTTCTGAACTCCGGGTTCGTTGTCAATGATTAATGTACCAGTATTATCACAGTACATATCAGTGGGTAAGTCATTTGAGGGGATCACGTTTAGCCCGCTAATGAACTTCCTTATCTAGACTGCTTCCATTGCGGCTTCTGAGGCGGCAATGTACTTAGAATCTGTTGTAGACAACTGTGGTTTTTAGCTCATAGCATTCCACCGTGCCTTCATTTAAATAATGAAGACGTATCTCGACTGATATTTTGAATCATATTTATCAGTATGAAATCCAACATCACAAATTCTATTACCATTTGAATTCTGATCTGGATTTCAACCATACACCAAGAGTAATTCTTTAGTAGCACACATGTACTTAAGAATATTCTTTACAGCAATTCAATGATCCTCTACAGGATTTTGCTGATAGTGGCTAACTATATTTTGCGCCAACGCAATATCAGGTCTAGTGCATCTTACCGCATACATAATAGATCCCACAGCCGAAGCATAAGGGATTTTTCGCATACCCTCCACCTCATTAGGTGTAGAAGCACTGGTTTTGCTAGATAAGTTAAGTCCTTGCATGAGTGTAAACCCACACTTAGAATTCTCTATCTTGAAATGCTTCAAGATCTTATCAATATAAGCACTTTGACTTAGACTAAACAACCGCTTTGATCTATTTCGGTAGATCTTGATTCCAAGAATAAACGCCGCTTCTCCTAAATCTTTCATGGCAAAACACTTTCCAAAATGGGATTTAACATCTTGCAACATTGGAATGTGTTTTCCTATGATTAATATGTCATCGACATATAAGACAAGGAAAGTAACATTACTCCGACTAGCTTTGCGATATACACATGGCTCATCGGGATTTTGAACAAAACCAAACTTTTTGATTTCTTCATCAAACCGTTTATTCCAACTTCTTGATGCTTGCTTTAGTCCATAAATGGACCTTTGAAGCTTTCATACTTTGTTGGGATGTTTTGGATCAATAAAACCTTCCGGTTGATTCATATAGACTTCTTCATCCAAGTAACCATTTAAGAAGGCAGTCTTAACATCCATTTGCCATATCTCAAAGTCATAGTACGCTGCTATGGCTAAGAGAACCCTAATAGCTCTAATGTCCGCAATTGGAGAAAAGGTTTCATCATAATCAACACCGAAACGTTGAGTATAACCTTTTGCCATGAGACGAGCTTTATAGGTGTGTACATTTCCATCCATGTCCGTCTTCTTCTTGAAGATCCATTTACACCCAACAGTTTGAGCATTTTGTGGAAGATCAACCAAGCTCCAGACTTGATTGTCTTTCATGGATTTCATTTCCACCTTCGTAGCTTCAAGCCATTTGTCAGATTCTGGATCTGATAATGCAGCTTTGAAATTCGGAGGCTCATCGAGATCTCCAATAACGTCTTCTTCTACCATCAGACATAGTCTTCCGGTAGGACGTCTTTTCCTTTCGGACCAACAAAGTGGAATCGCTTTATTATCATCGACTTGAGGTTCATCACTTTGAACATTTTCCCCCCCAAGTTGATGATTGCTAGGAGTTTCAGAAGGTGACACATCTTCCTCTTGAGTCTCATCAAGTTCTACAACCCTCCCACTGTTCTCTTGAACTAATTTCTTTTCAAAGAATTCAGCATATCGAGCAACACGAACAGTGTTTTTGGCGGGATCATAGAAGTCGTAACCCATTGTTTCTTTAGGGTATCCGACAAAGATGCACTTAGTAGTTCTGTGTTCAAGTTTGTCAGGCGTATCGCACTTCACAAGTGCCTCACATCCCCAGACTCTTAAGTAAGACAAATTAGGGACATCACCATGCCATAATTCGTACGGTGTCTTGTCAACCTTCTTAGTTGGAACCATATTGAGAATGCGTACAACAGTCTCTAGAGCATAATCCCAAAACGAAAATGGGAGAGTTGTACGGGTCATCATAGATCTTACCATGTCTAACAAGGTTCGATTTCTCCTTTCAGACACTCCATTATGCTGAGGAGTATATGGAGGAGTAAGTTGTTGGACAATTCCACATGCTATAAGATAATCCTTAAACTCTTGGCTTAAGTATTCACCACTTCGATTCGAACGAAGAATCTTGATGGTTTTACCGAGTTGATTTTCTACTTCATTTTTAAACTCTTTGAATAATAAAGTAGCTAGCATTTTTCCTTGACATATGTCAAAAAGGGCTACATACATCGATATGTATTAGTCCAAGTAGTTCCTTAGCCCTCTCCGGTTTTATGCGGAAAGGGTATTCTTGTCATCTTGCCGAAAACACAAGACATGCATTTGTCAAATGATTCATCATTTGATTGTAAGATCCCTTCACGTTGAAGTTTTCAATGCTTTTCTTGCTAACGACAATTTCAAAGATACGCATTTATCAAATGATCATTCGATTGTAATATATCTTCACATTGAAGACTGTTAATGTGTTTCTTGCTAATGATAATGCCAAAGACACGCATTTATCAAATGATTCATCATTTGATTTGTAAGATATCTTCACATTGAAGTCTTTAAATGCGTTTCTTGACAAAAATTAAACAAGATGACCATGTCAAAGATAGAGTCCAAGTTAACTTGACTCTTTTGCTATTGAATTATCATTTGAATCTCATCAACACTTATAATTTAGTTAAGAAGATACTTGAAGAACTGGTTAAACCAACTTGCTTCTTCTTCTTGTTCAACTCAGCTAGATACTTAGAACAATTCCTCTTCCAGTGTCTCACTATAGCATAGTGATGACAAGACTGGTCTATAGCCGTATGCTCCTTTTTCCAAAGGGTCTTTTAAGGTTTTGAGACTTAACACTTTGTTTTCTCTTACCTAAGTTCTTGCCTTTAGCTTTACGGTTGTTTTGCTTTCTAAACCATTCCCCCTTGATCATAATGACTTGGGGTATCTCAGATTTCTTGAAAGGTTTTCTTCATACTCAATCAACTTGATATGAAGTCCAACTATGCAAATCTGCAATTATCTCTTATACCAATAAGAATCAACAGAAGATACGCATAGTTTAATCCTTTCCATAATGCTCAAAGTGACTCTTCATCTTGAGTACATGAGCATTTATCGGTTTTCCATACTCGTGTTCAAGTTATGGAGTGACTCAATTAACTCAAGTAATTCAACTCCAACTTGTTTTCCGTACATAGACTTGAGTTATTTGATCATATCACACGGATTTTGCAATCCGAATTGCTTGTTGAAGCTCAGGAGACACGCTTCTAGCATCAAATGAGCAACCTCAATATGTCTATTGTACCGAGTATTTTATGCTTCCAACTGCAAAGCAGTGGCATTCGCATCAGGAATAGCAGTATCTGAGTTTCAAATGACATCGGTTTTCTTTTCAACTCTTAGAACAATTCTCTATTGACAAAACAGTCATCGAAATTGGTTTCAGAAAGTTTTCTCTTTCTAGCATCGACCTGAAAGCTGATTGGTGTATGTTTTGTGAAGGATTTGTAGCCTTTTACAAAACAGATTCAAGTTCAATTATCGGTATTTTCGATAATAAATCCTTAAGAAATTAATTACCCAATGTTTATAAAATAAACAATTAATTTCATTAAGGCTAGGATCCAATTGACATATAACCATTTCATCAGTTGATCTGCTAGAAATGATTGCACTCAAAAGGTAAGTGACGAGCAATAATTGCATTACAAGTTCAATTCCTAGAAAGTATGGGACCTACGCAAGACACTCGATTCATCAAGTGATCTTTTGTAGTCATGTTTTGTCCCATCTTTTGCCATGGGTCAAGGTCTCACCGCTTAACTCGCTTTAAGTCGTCTAACTAAGAACGCGCAAAATTGACCACCACTGTGTACCAGTGAATGGGTTTCGCCATGCAATCGCCATTTCACCACTGTGTACCAGTGAGTAAAACAATGACCCCATGTGTCCTTGACAAATTGGATAGCAAATGACTTAAGTTTATTGGGTTATTCAATTTGATATGTGATCAAAAAGTTATGTTTCGAAAATTCATGCATATCTTCTAAACATAATATTTAATAAAATCATTTTTATAGTCTTAACAATACAAGAGAGCTCGGTAGCTCCATTTGAACGCACAAAGAAGCGCAAGGGCAAAGGTTTGCGATGAACGCAATTAAAAACCCGCCCTTTTAGAAGGCTAGCGCACTTCAACTTATACCTCTCTTAGAGTTTGTTCAAATGGGTGAGCCGGTGTATCTCAAGGTTGTAAGACTCCAACTTTATTAAAAAATCTCTATTTCGATATTGCTATATCAAGTTTATATTTTCTCAAAAACAATTTTACATCACAATTTATATCACAATAAATATGTAAAATTATAAACTATAACTATTAAGTATGCAACAAGTTATGGTAGGCCACCTAAACATGTCACTATGGTTTATTCATGTCTAAATCGGCTCCCCCTTCAAAGAAGAGGACCACATACATCAAGTTGCCTTGATTGCGTAAACCTTAAACATATACAAAACAAACAATTGTCACATAATCACATAGTTGCTCTCTGGAAATTCCAGTAGCTTCATGACCTGTTTAGACCTGTTTCTGGTCCGATTCAGATTTCTACCAGAACTACAAAGTTTTAGCCCTATGTGTTGAGCATCTACAGTTCAAAGCACGACCTCTAACACATTACAGATTAAAAGATATGAATTTTTTAGTAAACTGTCGCAAAACAGAAAATTTATACGAAAAAATTCACATTGTCACACAATTAATTATCCAATTATCTAGCATAATTAACCCAAATGATCAAGATTTCATATCAATATATCTAAGTAAGAATCATGAATGATTTGCATGAAAAATTCATGATTTTTACTTCTTTTTAACCATTAAAAATTAAAGGTACACACATAATCACATGCAATTTATCACATAAACATGCAATTAATCAAAACTTGGATTAGGAACCCTAAAAAAACAATTTTTTTTTAATTTTCTCAAAATTCGAACCATATATATATATATTTAAATAAAACCTTTTTCTAATTTAAATAATTTAATTAAATTACAAAATCAATTTATATATATATATATATATATTCAAAATTTATCAAGATCAAGAACCCTAACCCCCTTCAAGTTTTGATATATTGGTAATCAAAAAACATACATAGTAGGCTCGTGATACCACTGTTGGGTTATATAACAATTTATCAAATCAAATCACAAAGCACACAACGGAAGACAAGATCTATATAGTTAATTAATTAACCAAGATAGAAAACGTGTACCTTAAATTGAAGAGAATAAAGCAAGAAACTTTATAATAAGGTTTAAAATAAAACCTCTCTACGATCGCACACACAACGTTGGAATGTATGTATGCTAGTACTTGATCACGAACCAAACAAACCCGTTGTATAATTCCCTTCTTTCGAAACCATTTATGAACCGAAAACAATTGTTAACATCTAACAAAATACAATACAATTAATGCTAAGTATTGAACATTAATTATATATGAGCAAGTCCATGTGGATCGAATGGCACAAAACCAAATTCTCTTGGAGAATTTGTTTTCGGCTGAATAGGAGAGGAAAAGAAGGACAGGTTTTTCTTGTGTGAAGGTATATCAAACCCTTAGATTATAATCCTCTATATATAGGGATATATTTAGGGTTTAATAACTTGGTGACCAAGTTTAATCAAAGCCCTAAAAGGCTTCTCAAAACTGGCCCCCTTTAGGGAATTAGGGTCCAACACTAATTTTCTAATTTCACATTTAATCCTCTTTCTAATTAATTTAAATACAATTAATCCTTTAACTTATTTAAATTAATTATTTCGTGATCAAACTAATTAATATACTACTTTAATATATTAATTAATAATATAGATTACATTCATGTTGAGGTGTGACCCCGTAGGCTTAAATACTTCCTAGACATACGTTCATTTTACGTGATCATATTCTAACAGTTCGAAGAGGCAAAGTGGGCGAGAATCAGTTTTTTGATGCACATATGTTGAGGCTATTATATAACCATAGGTTGCAGTGGCCCTTTGCAAATGCTAGAATTGAAGAAATGGTATTGAAGCAGAGACATAGTGTTGAGGTATGATCATTAAGAACTTGTGCTATTTTGCTATAAGTTAATTGAAGAAATGGTATTGAAGTAGAGACATAGTGTTGAGGTATGATCATTAAGAACTTGTGCTATTTTGCTATAAGTTTGCTCTTTGTTTATGTTTACATTGCATCCTGTTGCGATGTAATTAGCTTAGTAAGCATAAATCTGTCTTACCCGGTTTGCTTTTGGAAATTACTATACTATAGACATCAACTTGCTTAATATATATTATTAGTTTACGATACTACGCGATTCAATTTGAATTGAAATATTAGATTGAAAATCACAACTAATAATCTAATTAGTTGTTATATAATGCCTGGGCACAGAACTTTTAAGGGATTAATCACGGGAAGACCAATGTACTTTTCCATTTGTACACGGTTGCCCATTATACTTTTTTATTGATGAGGTTTACTCAAATACTTTTTTTTTGTACACGGTTGACCAATATTACCGACTATCACAGGTAAACCGGTCAACTTTGGGTCAACCGTGTACAAAAAGAAAAGTATCTGGGTAAACCTTATCAATAAAAAAGTATAATGGGAAACCGTGTAAAATGGGAAAGTATGTCGGTCTTCTCGTGATTAATCCAATTTTAATCAACGTTCGTAAACATGTATTTTTTAATCAACACAACTATAAATTATATTGTCAATTGTTTCCTTACATTCTATTTTTTTTTAATTATGTCCGTATTATAACTATACTCTTACACACAACTCAACATCGTTCTAATATAGATCATTTTTAAACCACACGTTAAAAATGAAAATAATATGATTCATCTCGGACGTACAACGCACGGGTCTTAAGACCTCGTTACAAAGAAAAAACAAGTTTTGAGGTCGGGCACCAACATTCATTATTATTGGGTTGCAATGATATGCAACATCCACAACGTCAAAATGTTCAAAATTTTTGTATTTTGGGTTTCGTATGAAATATTTGGTTGTTATCCCCTTTTTTAGTAAGAAAGATTCGCATGTATCAAGTATGCGGGATCATCCATAAGATATTTTTTTAGCCATACATCACTACTTATTTTTTTTATTAATCACGAAAAAACCAACGTACTTTTCCATTTGTACACGGTTGTCCATCATACTTTTTATTGATGAGGTTTACCCACATACTTTTTTTTTTGTACACGGTTGACCCAAAGTTGACCGATTTACCTGTGATAGTCGGTAATATTGGTCAACCGTGTACAA
The DNA here is from genome assembly GCF_010389155.1 of Erigeron canadensis. Taxonomy (NCBI): domain Eukaryota; kingdom Viridiplantae; phylum Streptophyta; class Magnoliopsida; order Asterales; family Asteraceae; genus Erigeron; species Erigeron canadensis. The sequence goes on along the minus strand of NC_057762.1, from coordinate 17,236,792 downwards.
AAAAGAAAAGTATGTGGGTAAACCTCATCAATAAAAAAGTATAATGGGCAACCGTATACAAATGTGAAAGTACGTTAGTCAATTAATCCCAACTTTTAATAATGTTATCTATATATACAGAGGTATTGAAACTTAATTACGTTAGATAGTTTGAAATATCTGTTTGAAATATCTAGTTTAAAGAGACTGCCAAGAAGTAGATTGGGCCATTGCGGATATTATCATTTCAGAAACCGAGTTTTAAATAGGGGAAAAAGCTGGTATATTTGTGCATCATATTTTTTGGATCACATAATTTGTACTATATATGAAATTGGTTATCTCTGATTCTCTTCAATGCTTAGCCAATATAAAGTGCATTCTCTGTAGTTGAAGTGCCTTACATTGGGCACAATAGCTCAGCAAGGAATTGATCACATAAAAATGATATAGATGATTTGATTTTCTTTACCAGATTACACAAACTCAAAGTTGTCTATCATTTTCCCTTGGACCTTTCATTATTAGTTATGTTGATCAATTATTACTCAATATATTTTCATCAATCAATGAAATGTGAGTCCACAAAATTATATGGTTGTAATTTATAGTTTCATTGACTTATTGCATATTCACTTTAACAGTTCTACAGTCTGCCATCCTTATTTCTTTCTTTAGTGACGATATGTTCTTATTTTTAGACCCCATCAACACAGCAAAACAAATAATCTTACCATATTCCACACAATATTTTACGGGTAGCCCAAGCGGAAGGAACCAAAAACCACTTTAATAGAGCATCAAACATCTACACTCGGTGGAACATATCTTTTTAAAAAAAGATGAAGCTGTTTTACATGTCATTTAGAAAATTTGAAGCTTTTTATTTTCGTATACCATCCGGTAACTTTGTTCCACATTTACGCTACAATAAACATGATCTTTTTTGGTTTGGTGCATGAAATATCCTATTATATGTTTTGATTTTGCTTCATCCAAGAGGTTGAACCACACATATCTGTTTTGTGATACCATTTGAACTTTTTAAACGTACCACATGTGGGAAAAAACAAAATACACATTTAGCATTACAAGTGTTGCCTAATGAGTTGTTTTGAATACTAATGAATTTAGAATAATTAAAACACTTAATTCTCTTTAAGTTCATAGACTTCCGAATCTCTATGGAACAACCAACTGATTCGGCATAAAATTTTTATTTTTTTATACTTATTGTTATAGTTTTCTTATTTATAAGATGATAAATAATATGGTTTTTTAAAAATAACTTTTATTAGCTAATTAAAAAACACAAAACATATGCAAACAAAAATTTAAAATGGGACAGGTCTTTAAGCCCTCGTAAAGTAAATTTCTAAAGAATAAACATTAATTCGATAAAATTGATTTTAATTACTTAAATATAAAGTGTTCTATTATGATAGTATTATAATAAAACATAACTAATAAGTATCCTATATATAGTTAATAAAACGTTTAACGATAAGCATCTTATAAAACTGATGTTTTATGACTAAAATATCAAGTGCCCTATTATGGTATATTATAATAACGCCACAGTGATTGAGCATCCTATAATGGTTAAAGTTTTAAGACGTAAGTGTCAAGTGTCCTATTAAGTTACAGTGTGATAAAACTCTAGCAAATAAATGTCCTATTAAACTGATGTTTTATGACTCAAATATCAAGTGTCCCATTAGGGTGTATTATAATAATACCATAATGATTAAGCGCCCTATAGAGGTCAAAGTTTTAGATCCCAAGTGTCACATGTCCTATTAAGTTATATTCTAATATGACTTCGACAAAAAAAGGTCCTATAACCTAGAGTTGTTATGACTTAAGTACCAAGGGTCCTATTAGGTTATTGTATAATAGGACCCCAGTGTACAAGTGTCCTATTACATTATCACATAAGAGGACACTACCAACTAAACGTCTTATAAAATAATTTATTAGGATCATTATTTCAAGTGTCCTATTAAGTTATATGATCATAGGATACCAAAAAGTCATCCATCCTATTGAATAACTTCTTAAAACACCTTTTAAGTAGCATATGTTATATAAGGACCCTAAATGCTCATCCGTCCTATTAAATAGTTTTTTAGGAGACTATTTTCATAGCGTCCCACACAAAGGGTCCTATAAAGCCTTTTTTTGTTGTAGTGATGTATGATAGGGACGCCTACATCAATTATACTCAAATCGTAATTGGAATAACAAAAACTTCCATAACGAAGCATGCACCAACAAAAAGACATGGAAAATACGAAGGTGATCACCTTCGATACCATGCAGACTATAATTAAATGTGAGACACGGAATAATTGAATGGTGGTACCTTCGAAACCGTGCACATACGCTGGACGGACCTTCAAATTTCCAGCAAACCTCCGCACTACCCTACGAAGGCCATATATGTGCCCCTGATAGGTTCAAGAATTACTCATAAAGCAGTAAAAAGGTAGCTCGACATGATGATCCCTTCGTAATATATCCTCAAAGCTTAAAGAAAGAACTTCTGAATATATGAAGAATAGTTCATCACCCGAAGCCCATAAAAAAAGCTTGAAAGAGTTAACAAGGATGGTAGCCTACATAAACCATTCAGTTAGAAAATAGAAGCCGAAGATTCCACGGGAACTTTGAAGAAACCGCTCATAACAACAAGAAGGATACCTCTAGTACCTTCGTAGGATAATTACAAGAAGCAAATAGTCATTCAAAGACACCAGAATCAATCATATATGAAGAACATATCCTGCACAAATATAATCCTGAGACATCATAAATGCCTTTTCCACATGACGAAGAGCAAAATTCCCTAAGTTTGCAACATTTTCTTTACATTAAAGGAAAGAATCATAAGAAGATAACCATGTGGTCTATGGTACAAGAACACAACCACATGAAGAATAATGGCACATCAAGTTCATCAATATGAGCAAACAAAGCGACAAAGGTGGAACAACCCGGCATAACAAAAATATGACCTCTAATTTGAAGGATACAACACCGGTTGTTTACATTATGCATAACAAAAATGTGAAGATACATTCAAGTTTTATGACGAAGACCGATAAGAAGAAACTCTCTCATAGTACACCTTCATACCACCTTGACATTACTACGATTAGATTTATTCACCGCGCAAGACGCTCATGGCAAACGATCCCGTCCTGAGATAGCTTTCACTCAAAGGAACTATACCCTACGAAGTAAGTGCATAACTCACACAGGACACCATGCCACCACCGAAACAAAAGCATAGCACTTCATGATTAAAAATATTCACAATTTCCTCTATCACAAGACTCAATGATCCCCATAAATCCACAACTGCTCAAAACTTCATAGCAAAAAGTGAGATTTGAAGATCAAAGGTCCATAAACGAAACAAACGATTTCTAGCAAAGACCACATCAAGAGCCTTTGTGAAAGCACCTTACAAAGATCGCTCACTGCCTTATCTCATTTGACAAAAGTCACCATTCGCAAAACACTTTTGCACAAAGAAAGAAAAGTTATCTGAGCAAGTAGCGATCAATAATGGCAAAAAAAAAAAAAATAATTCAAAGGTATAATAGCACGGACAACGAAGCCTCATCCTAACTGTTTTATCAACTATTACCACTTGTCACTCGAATGAAAATATGTAGAAAAAGTCAACATTAGATGAGCCTAAAGATCTATCAAAATTGAGCATCTCTAGTCCTCCGAGCAAAACTTTTAGAAGCTTATTCGGACTAAACTGTACGGAGATCGGAGCGTTAGAAGACGAAGAAGTAGAGTCTAAAATCACAGCCTTGGCAGCCTCTAATATTAGACTAGGGGGCTTGACGATGTACCCCTCCGAGTGTCACACGCAGATGGGTGTAGGCTGGTCTCGTTCTTTGTTGTGAGATTGCCTCCTTCTCGCTTTCACACATAGTTGGTGGTGGAGCGTTCGACATAGTATTGTCGAGGTATTGTACAACGTCTCTTTCTAATTCAGGGTCCGCGCCTTATTTGTGGTTGCTTCCTTTTATATTTGGACTTGCTTCCCTACTCAATATCGTTGTCTGGCGAGTTGATCGGCCTGCTGACTGTTCCTCTGGATATTGATGATTCTCCTGCGATTTTGGGGAGCCGGATTCCTAGGTTGGGAGAATCCCGTTATCGCTTTTATCTTGATCATAGGTGTTCCCGGTCGCAGGTCGTTTCGTGCGACTTAGGGTTTATAGGATAATTTAGGGTTTTGTATATGAATTCGGAGGTCGAATGTGAGTTATGTATTTGGAGAGAATTGTATATGATCGTATGTCGTATGACTTCCTCCTCTATTTATATAGATGGTAGAAACTTGGAGAGGAGGGTAAGAGAATTTGGGTAAATCTCTTCCTCTTTTGAGAATATCTTATTTCATTCTTGAGGATATTTGTGGTAATCTCTTTGCCAGATCGTGTCCGAGGTATTCGGACCTTAATATGTATTTTATTCGGATAATCATAGAAGGAACTCTATCCGATATGTGTTTTCTCTCGGAGTTGAGTATTTGTTACCTCGGGAGCTCCAGAATGATTAAGTGGAACAGAGGTTAAGCTCCGTTCTGGGTTAAGTGATTTTACATGTACAAAGGTGTTTTGTATCTGCTTCGGGTACGGAGCTAAAGCTTCGTATATGGTATATCATCAACTGTCTTTTTTCTCAATAATATCAGAAGGATGCCATCTAATGATACATTCTACCGATAATTCTACTCCATTAAAATTAAGGATTCATATATACATGATACATATTCTTATATGCACATTTCTTCTTTGTGAATGTGAATATCGTTGTAACTATTTGGTATGTAGATGTAAGTATCTCTTTAACAGATTGTGTTCGCTAATAGATGTAACAACTTTCCCTAAATCGTCGCGAGTTATATGTTTAGGTTACAAGAATTTCACAAATAATTATGAACATTATTCAATGAAAGTTATTTTTAAATTAAGTTTTTGTTGAATTATTTGTTAAAAAATCTATGTAAGCTCGTATAACGTACGAGTCAAAACCCTAATACTAATATGCCAAATAAATTAATCATATCAGGAAAAAAAAAATCTTACCAACCTTTTAATCATACATAAATATGTGTCTATTAGTTTTACGTAACTTTATTCATACAAATATATTTCTATTAAATTAATCATATTCATAAGAAAAAAAATATATAGTTTTCGACATACATCGTCCTTGTGGTCTACTTAAAAAATCACGTTTCATCTATATGGTATAATAATTTCATTGGCAGTCCTTTATAGGAGGATAAAGTTCACGTTATTTGAGTTGACAACCGTCATTTAATCTCCATTTACATCCTCACGTGTCTCCCACGTGAGGGGTATTCTAGTCTTTTTCCACCTACAAATGACTATTGGTGATATTCTTTTTAAATCTGTCATCTTTCTCTTTTCTTTTCCAAATTTTTTTCATATATATACATCAACTCAAAAGATGAAACACTAACCTTATCCTTTATATACTAACCTTATCCTCTTATAAAAAGGACCGCCTTATTCAACTAGGATAAACGTAACTTTTTGAGTAAACGAGAAGGACTGACAGATTTATGTCGATAACTCAAAAAAGTATCATCTTTGTTAATCACCGACCTAATTAGAAAAAGAGTTAGAATAGACATTTTTAGTTTTTTCTGATAAGAGTTTTAAACCATCATAGCCCCAACCCGTTAATTAAAAAAAGAAGAGCTAAGAGTTGGGACAGCAATTTGAACGGCCAAATGGCGATGAGTGGCAATCCAAAGCTGCTGAATTCTAAATTGTAAGAAGTCTCGTATTATTACAATCTTTTTCTTTTCATTTCATTTCATATATTTTTAATTCATTTTTGTTGTATTGTTTCTGTTGATTTATGCGCTCTAGGTTTACTGCTGCTCCTCAAATTAGTGGAGGTATACACTTAGCCCGTTTCAACTTTTTATTAACAATTTTCAGTTAATCAGTTGTTTGCCATTGCTTATTTATTAGCACTTAACTGCCTGGAAAAGAAAAGGAAAAAAAAAAGCATTACCATCTTCTTATTTAAGCTGTTTTAAAATTAGAAGTAACTCCCAATGCCGTCTTCCACGAGTTTTGGGTCCCAAATACCATCTTCGACGGTGTATGGGGAGGTTGAGATGTAGACAGCCTTACCCCTACCAAAGGTAGAGTGGCTGTTTCTAGGTTCTATCAAAGGTAGAAAAGGATCTCCAGCCTTGGTGGGCATGAGGATCGAATCCATGACCTCTGTCTCCAAAGGCAAGGACTCCAACCACTGATCCAACCCATTTGGTTTTTTTAAGCTATTTTAAAATTGACCCAATTTAATGAAACTTTATGTTTCTTTCTGATGAATTCCACTTATATTGTGAGATATGAAATTTGGTTATCTACATTATGGTGTTTCGGGTGTTGGAATTGTGTTCTTTCTTTTGCTCAGATCGCTACTATCATGATTAATATGACTATATATGTATGTTTTCTCAGGTTTACGATCCCGAAAAGCATCCCTCGAAATACTTGTAAAACTGCTTTCAACATACACACTAAACACATACCAACAACCCCATCAAGACACCTTCTTAATCGAAAAGATTTTGATGCGTTTAAAACAAGGTAACTTCAATTCCCATGAGCACTACATTTTTCAGCTGACCCCGTCTTCATTTTTGGACGTTATTAATCAATGCTCTATTATAAACCCACACTTAGGTCTAAAATTTATAGATACAATAGCGTCAATCCATTCTAAATTCAAGCATTCATTACTCTCTTTAAGCGCATCAGTTCACATTCTTTCAAGGCATAAAAGATCATCAGATGCTCAGACTTTACTGCTTAGAATGATTCGAAAAAGTGGCGTTTCAAGAACTGCTGTTGTGGATTCTTTGGTTATGACTTATGAGAAATGCGGGTCAAGTCCTGTCGTGTATGATTTGTTGATTCGGACTTATGTCCAAGCTAGGAAGTTAAGAGAAGGCGTAGAGATGTTTAGGTTGCTAAAAAGTAGGGGAATTTGTGTTCCGATTAATGGGTGTAATAGTCTTCTTGGAGGACTTGTGAAAATCGGGTGGGTTGATTTATGTTGGGAGGTTTATGATGAAATTGTTTCTAGTGGGGTTACAATGAACGTGTTTACGATGAATATTATGGTTAATGCTATTTGTAGAGAGGGGAAGTTTGATAGAGTGAAGCTTTTTTTGATGGAATTTGAGGCGAAGGGTGTTTTTCCGGATATCGTGACTTATAATACGTTGGTTAGTGGTTATTCTCGTATTGGACTTCTTGATGAGGCTTTCGAACTTATGAACTCTATGCAATTTAAGGGGTTGAAACCAGGATTGTACACTTATAATGCTATTCTTAATGGTGTATGTAGAAACGGAAGTTTTGACAGAGCTAAAGAGATTGTGAAAGAGATGGCATGTAATGGTGTAAATCCCGATGCCGCTACTTACAACACGTTGTTAGTTGAGTGTTGTAGAAAAAATAATGTGGAGGAAGTCGAATGCGTTTTTGGAGAAATGTTGCAGGAAAACATTATTCCTGATTTTGTTACTTATAGCTCACTTATTAGGCTGTTTTCAAGTAACTCAAACCTTAATCGGGCTTTAGCTTACTTTAAAGATATGAAAAGTGTCGGGTTGGTACCAGATAATGTTATATACACAATTTTAATAAACGCGTATTGCCAACATGGTTCCTTATCAGAGGCAATGAAGATGAGGGATGAAATGGTGAATCAGGGGTGCATTTTGGATGTGGTTACATATAATACACTTTTAAATGGTTTGTGTAAAAGTAAAAAGCTCGATGAAGCAGAGAAACTTTTTAGTGAGATGATTGGAAGGGGGGTTTCTCCGGAGTGTTATACTTTTACAACACTTATTAATGGGTATGCAAAGGAAGGAAACATGAACATGGCATTGACTTTGTTTAACTCGATGTTTCAAAGGAACTTAAAGCCTGATATTGTAACATATAATACTTTAATTGATGGGTTCTGTAGGGTAGGTGAGATGGAAAAAGCTAATGATTTATGGAATAATATGATATCCAAATGTATTATTCCTAATCACATTACCTACAGTATTCTAATAAACGGGTTTTGTAGCAATGCTCGTGTATTAGAGGCATTGAGGATATGGGATGAGATGGTCAATAAAGGTATTCACCCAACGATTGTGACTTGTAACTCTATTGTTAAGGGCTATTGCAGGTCTAGATTACCCTTCGAAGCGGCTATATTTTTTAACAAAATAACTTCTTATAATGTTACTCCTGATAGTATTACTTATAATACTCTTATACATGGGTTTTTGATGGAAGATGAAATGGATAAGGCTTTTGACTTGATCAACAATATGGAAAGTCAAGGGCTGTTGCCGGATGTTGTTACATATAATGTAATTCTTGAAGGGTTTTGTAGACAAGGAAGAATGCATGAAGGTGACATGATTTATAGGAAGATGATTGAGAAAGGCTTGAATCCTGATAGATCTACATATATATCTTTGATAAACGGGCACGTTTCACAGGAGAACATGAAGGAAGTGTTCCGCTACCATGATCAAATGCTGCAAAGAGGATTCGTTCCTGATGATAAATTCTGATTTAAGTTGGTGACTGATTGGTGCAAATTTCTTATTCGGTTACCTAGGTTGAAGGTGTGACAAGCACCAAGTGCTCCTTCTGTCCTTACTAGAGAGGTAGTTTTCATCTTTCAGGTTAAACAACTGAAATCTAAATTTCAAATTTCAAAGCCATTTCTTCATAATTTATGAGGAACATATAGATGGAACCGAACTAAAAGAAGATTTTCATACAACCAACGCAATGGCTATACAAAGTTAAAATCCTGTAAAAATCATAAAGCAAACCAACTCCAAAATGTATACTCCAGATATTTTTGTTCCTGATACTGCCAAACAGTTTATTTTATATAGAAGACATGCTATTTCAATAGCACACATACACATGCATATTACTTTGATTTACTTCTCATGGGTATGGCCATATGGGCTGGTATCTAACAAATAACTTCATAAGATACTTTTAGTTCTCTAACACCTATACCTTATAACAGCTTATCACATTCCACGTCAGCATATTGCAAATATCCAGGTTCTATTTGTTCATATGGAATGAATTGGCTTCTTCAAACAAGAATAAGGTGGCGAAGTTGCTCAATGGAGCATATCCTTTATCTTTGGTTCATCAGTTCAAGTCAAGTTTTACCAGGCGTGCTTCAATCACCTTAGGCAATGTATTAGCATGATAACATCATCAGTGTGGATTATTATGGAGGTGGAACGGTCACAGGAGACCAAATCTTGTACGTGCATGGCTTCAATCATATTAATAGTTAATTTCATGTTTAGCACAACAAGTATCAGGCTGCGTCTCTGTTTCGTGTTTCTCAGTTTCAGTTCTGATTTGGTTTGTAGTGCCAAGGACAAGAAGTCGACAGTCCACACAAGGACCGGTTGACTAGATCACGAACCTTCAATCTGCTTATCTGCCTCCCGAAAGTCCAAAACCTTCTACAGAACCTACTTTTTCTCTCGAATCCATAATCTTCCGTCATCTGAACTACATAATCAAGGTCAGATTTTGATTTTTTTTTCATGTGTGAAAATTTTGTTATATGTAAGTTCCTTGATCTTGAATTAAATTTGATACAGATTAAGAATGCATTGATTTTGGTAAATTGCCTAAAATATACTGCTTATGATGAATCTAAAGAATTGTTAAGTATGATTTACGATGAGCTTAATTTTTTTTTTTTTTTTTTTTGACGGTACTAACAGACTGCATTTTAACCTCCGGAAGCATTTTGGCTCCAGGTTTTTGATATGAATTGATTTTGTATGACATTATACTTTAATGATCTCATTTAAGTTGATATAATTGATGGGTATTTAGGTCTTTTCCGGTGTAAGTTGCAAAGTAGAGACTGTCTCCCATTTCAATGCTATATTTTTTAGTCAATGAAAAATTTACCGCCTGAAAGAATCAACTATTTGATGCATAACGTTACATTAAATACATAATCTTAATCTTAATGTTCGCTTTTGTGTCCTCACGGTGCTGCATCTTTTTAGTGAATGAAATGTTTGCACATGTAGGTCAACTTTGAAGAAATGACATGAAAGGTGTGTCAATTGCATGCATGGTCAATCGATACACATGGAGTTCTACTATAGTTTGAGAGTTCAATAAATGTACTGTTGGAGTTGATGGTGACATCTGGGTGCTACTTGCGTTTAATGCACAATTGGAAGACTGTTATTGTTCTAGGTCCTGAGTAGAGTCGATCTTTCATTGATGGTCGGTGGTTGCATATTGGTATTCAGATCCAAAATCCTCGCACACAAGAATGTTGAGAAATAGCTCACTAGTCTGCTATTTGCATATCACTTCTTACCATTTCACATGAAAATATCAAAGACTTCATTTGCATATATCAGTTTTCTGGGCATTTATACTTGAAACATGTGTTCACAGGTTGATTGACATCTGAAACGACTCCATATTATTAATTAGGAAAGTATTTAATATATAATCAGGAAAGATTTATTAGGATTTTATAGGTAAATCATAGGGAACAAGTTAGGAGAACAAAGAACAATCATCGTTTTAAGGTTACCTTTCAAAACATCAATCTATTTGGCCTTTATGAATGAAGACAGTGACGAGGAGGGCAAAAATAGCTTAATTAAAACAAAGAAGGTTATCTCAACATTACATAACATCATATATTGCACAGTTTCTCGGCCATACTTATTTTTGTTTGTGACAAACCACGACTCTGAAAAGGAAATTGGTAAAGTTATCATCCTCCTTAATTATTAAAAGATATACTAGGTTTCGCTGGTTGAGACCACATCATCCTTATGCTTGATCATGCCAGAATCTACAAGAATTGGAATTTCGGTGGCAAGCCAAGGTGCAAGGCCCAAACAGAGAGCATGTGCTATACCAAACCTAGGGCTGAAATACAGAAAGATCTCCATTAGCTGAAACTCAAATATATAAGATTAAAAACTTTCAAATTCCAATTCAATGAAAAGCTTACAAGAATAATATAGAGGTGTCAAGATGGGCGCACTGGGTACAAGGTTCAGGTTGTAACAGGTCAGTTTGTAGCGGGGGTCAAGACACGTTATGCTTGTTAGATTGACAGGCAAACACTATTTAGTCCACTACTACATTTATTTTTGTTGAACATTCCACTACTACATTTATATTGTGGATGTTTGTTTGTTGAACATTCCAGATATATACAACACTTTTGTTTCTCTAAAATTCCTTAGATGTTTTTGTGAAGAGAATGCATGAGCAGCATGATCAGAGATTTTCGATGAGAAATGCTAACATTGGACTCATCCACGGCCCCTGAATGACAATTTCGTCTAGACAATGAAGATTCTTCTTCATTCAAAGTGTATTCTAATTTTATGAGGCAAAGACAACAAAATCAGCATGACACCTTTTGTTCAAGTAGTTCTGCCCCTTTTAAGGGAAACCTCGATATTAGATAATTTCTTGACCCACCAACAGAAGTACTATGGCTTTTTTAGTTTTTCAGAAACTATGGAAATAAACAACTAAACTCGTGGCCTGCAGATTGAATGGAGAGTCTTGTTTTGGTAGGAACAAGTCCAATTTAACAAACACTAGTTTATAAATGGGCTCTGCTATGGCCAAAGATCCCCAGACATGAATCCATTTCGATTTGAGCAGTACCAGTGTTTAAGGCAGGGGGACAAGCGATCGCCAAACACACCAAAAAACTTTTGCAGTGTGTTGAAACCATCAACAAATCAAAACATTGGTTACCAAGTCGGTGAAAAGATATTTGGAATGCAAAAAGAGCGACACAGAGTTGCTTTGCTTCCACTTCTAGTTCTGAAGCTTGTCGCAAAGATGTGATACCCTCCCTGATTTTTTTATGGAGGGAGGGGGGATGTCATACATGTGGTCAACCTTAAGGGGGTTTATGAACAGGGAAGAAAGTGAAGTGGCAACTTTCGTAGTGCCAGAACTTTATAATTCCAAATTAAAAGCATGATCCTAATCATGCTTTGGATTCAATTAAGGATAGTGCCATAGTACTAGTCAATTAAAATAATATCAAAATCTGATTCATTTGCTGGAATTAACTGTTGGGAGAAGCAGGATATTGAAAAGACAAAAACTCTACACAAAACAATAATTCTCCTAAGAAATAAGAAAAAAAAATAGAGAATTATATGTATCTGAATGATTGAAACTAACGTAGTATAGAGGTATTTATAGCAGAAGAAAGCTTATCGAATAGGGGACTAATCATAACTAAGTAGTAAACTAACACAGATAAAAATTCTTACAAGTGCATCTACTCAGTGCATGTGCATTAACTGATAGTCTGATACTACCAACTAGCTTTTGTGCAGTGGCATGGGCGGATCTACATGCACTCGGGAGGGTGCAATCGGGACCACTGCAAAAACTGTTTTTAACTCTTAAAAGCACTCAAAGTATGAACTATAAAAGAAACGGCGTTTATATTTCAATATAAACATCATTATTCGTTTTTTATCGCTTATGTTTTTCTTAATGTTAAATATTATACAAGTTTTTTTAAAAAAAATACGTCTGACCCTCTCCCCCCTTCTCTTATGCCACAAACAGCAGCCACAGGTTGGCACTGCAAGAAACCGTCATAAAAATCAAGAGAGCGCAGGTGGCATGCTAGATCCAAGCCTTGATGTCGGTAACTAACACTAGGTAGGAGAGGTAGTAAGTTATATACATACATATATATATATATATATATATAATGAAGCAAGCTATTAATAAAACCTTAACTTTTTTATGATGGGAGCCAACTGAATCGTAAATAATACGGAAAAAGAAGAGGGTCGGCTTTATGTGAAAAAGTTAGTTTTTGGTTTTGGTGTACGCAGCCTAACCGGTATTCCAGTGGCAATTTCCTTAACTTTTTCCCTACTTCCCTAGCCACCCTAAGATGTTCATCCAGTGAAGTTCAAACCCACCAGATCTCTTCAGAAACCCTCATGACACCTTGTCACTAGGCCACCTTGCAGATGGTTCAACTTCATATTGAACGTGGGTTCTAAATATCAACATATATTGTTAATATTTACATGAAGAATCTATTATTTCAACTTTCTAGAGAGGTGGAATGAAAGGAAAATCCTTACGAGTTTTTGGCCCAAAGTGGCTTGAAATGAACTGTCAAGCAAATCTTTCCTCCTCTATACATCTGTAACCAGAAAAGGAAGAACCATTTAGTACATATCCGAACAATAATTTCATTTAAAAAAAAACGGTGCATATATATAAGTAACAATATAAGAAACCAAAAGCCAGGGAAAGGAAACAGAGTTGCTCATTCCCATCAAAAAAGTTTAAGAATCAATCAACAAAAAAAAAAGTTTCATCTTTGATAAGCACACATATTCAAACACACACACACACACACAAACACACACACACACACACACAAAAAGGGGTTGCTAACTGGGAATTCTGGTCAATTTTAACAAAAGACACTATGTTCACTATAATATCTACAACTTTTCTCTGCTACATACTTTGCAACTTCATTGCAGCCCATATGTAGTTCAAATTTATAATAATTTTGCTCCAACAATTTATAGTTCCATTCATATTAATAAACTTACTCAAAGATTTTAACTCACGAATAAACAACAATGAATTGGACTAAACTAAAACAATCTTCATTATTAACTGAGAAAAAAAAAAAAAAAAAAAAATAGTTACCCCTAAGTCCCAAATATAAGTGTTCACGATGGCAAATATTCACAGTTATATAATTGTATAATCATTACATTAAAAACATATATAGCCAGTTGACAATCTACACCTTACAACGCATAAACTTACGCAACTTTAATATCAAAACCACATACTTCTAGGCAACATGCAAATTTTTTTAACCATAGCCCTTAGAAGGATGTTAATTTTATGTAACACATTTTACTAAATGTACGGCAACAATATCTAAAACTAAACCATGTTTGGTTGTCCAGAGAAATCAAAGAGGTGAAGATATTGATTTCCATCCAATTTGAAGAGAAATGGGAGTTGTTAGGCAATTTCTCTGTATTTATTCAAGGGAGAAATCAGTTTAGGCTTAGAAAAAGGGGGCATAAATATGTAAATCACGTGCAAATTGCACTTGTCACACAAAAATTGTTCCAACCCTAGCCATACGATCCATCTTCCAATTTGGGGGTTTTTTTAGCTTGCTGCTACTCCTGTATCTTTTAACTTCATCGCTGACGATTAATCTTCCTACTTTACCCAGTTGCCTGTCCTTGTAAGTCGTCTCCTGGTACAAATTTCTGCTAATTACGATTTCATTTATGGTTTGAGTTTTTGGTATATGGGATTTCCGGTCAATTTAATGTTCAATTATGGTGTTTCACTTCAGTTATAAGATGAGATTATGTTTATGTTTATAGCATTTTGTGCATACTCGATGTTGTCCGAACCCGGTGAGGATATGCTGTTTTAGTTTGTTGTTCAATATTGTGCATACTAAACGTTATTCAAACCCGGTGAGCATATACTATTCTTGGAATGTTGTTCAATTAGATGGTGTCTAAAGTGTCTTCAAAATCTATCTTTTCGAATAATTATATGAAATGGGGCATTCGATGGAATTTCTCTCGACATGAAAGTGGTACCAATGGATGAACATCGGCAACCCATGATACAAACTGAGCATTAAAGGCACGGGGTTGGCATCATTGGTATAAGCAGTGCAGTATAAACAGAAAAAGGTCCCAATATCAACAAGGGATTATGGCATCTGAGTGTAACCACCTATGACCAAATGGTTATGTAATGTAACAACCTACTAGTGTGATTATGTAATATAAGATCCTTCAGTATTAGGGTTATGTTATGTAACGTTGTTATGTAACGTACCGGATAACACCAGTTGAATTGACTGGTTAGGTCATGTGCATGCCATGTGTATCTTAAATATATATAGGTTAAGTCATGTGACAAACCAAAAAAGGGGAGATTTACACACAGCCACTTCTAGGCCAATTTTGGCCGGATTTTTGGCCGGATTTCGATCCATTTCGATTCCCATCTTATTCCTTGTTAATTTATCTTCAAATCCATGTAATATATCATGCCTAAACCTCCCAAAAAATCTGGAAAAAAATCGAAAAATATAGAGATAGAGGTCGACGGTTTGGAGGGTGAAAGATACAATCGATCTTATCTTCAATCTAAATACAATCTGAGATCATCATCATCAAATTCGGATTCAATTTTGGAGGGTTTTTCTTCTTTACAGCCGCCGCAAAACATCAACACCACCGTTCAGCCACCACCATTTAGCCACCACCTATTCCGGCAACTGTTCATTCGAATTCTGATCAATTGAAGGTAGGGGAGGAGGTGATTAAGAGTGGGGTAAATGCTGATTCATGCGAAAAAACGAGGGCCAATGATTTTGGGGGTGTTTTGCCGAAAATTTGGGCATAAACCCTAATTCTGTCTCAGCCGCCCCGAGTCCAATTCCGGCCACTTCTAGGACAAATTCCAATCAAAAATATGATGGGGAAGGGGCGATTTTGGGTGGGGTCGGTTTAGGTTTGCTGAAAAAATCACAGATTGATGAAATGGATAGTACTTTGGCCGAAATCATGGGTAAAAACCCAAATTTTGGTGGTGGTTGGGAATTTTTTAGGTTTAGTATATATAAATGATGAATATATACGCTTTTTAGGTTTTTAAATATAATATCAAGAGTCAGTCGCGCTACGTGTCGCTACGTGTCGAAGTCAACGCGGGTCAACGGTGGGGTGACCGGTTATCTTTACTACAGGTAACGCGTTACATAACATAACCCGAATATTGAAGGATCTTACATTACATAGCCACACTAGTAGGTGGTTACATTACATAACCATTTGGTCATAGGTGGTTACATTCAAGTGCCATAAACCCTATCAACAATATCATAAATCAAAAGAGCAACAATATAAGTAGGAGTGACAGCAGTAGCAGGAATGGAACAATAAGTAACAAAAACATGCACGTTTGTAGCACTAACAAAAATTGATTGCAATGTGAGATGGTGAGGCAATAATGATTTAATTAGGATTTTGATTGTATCAATGGCTAAAATAGTATGTATTTTTTTTTTACGTTCATAGTGAAGAATGATAATTAAAGTTTAGAGTAAATTACACGTCCCTGAAGTTGGCACGTTTTTCACTTTTCGTCCCTTAAGTGAAAAAATTACAATTTTGACCTTAAAGTTGACAGATTTTTTCAATCATCGTCCCTCGCCAAACGTCGTTAAGTTTCGGTCGTTAAGTCAGACACGTGCAACACACGTGAGGGACTGAAGCTGCAAAAAATGACGAGTTTAGGGACGAAAACTGAAATTTACTTTTCTGTTTTCATCATCTTCATCTTCTCCGGCTGACTTTCGTCTAGAAAAATTCGCCGAAAAACTTAAAATGCCGATACCTCACTCGTTTCTTCGAATTAGACCACTAAACTACCACCAAACTTCTCAAAATTAATTTTCTGCACGAATATAATGCCAATATTTCATGAAATGTAAATGAAAAGCATCGTAAATGAAATTGTAACCAAGACCCAGTGGACCAAAACAATCGACAAACTAGCATGGAACTTGTACGAACTGGCAACTTTGAGTGCGAATAACTTATAACCGAAACGAGATCCAATGAATCGGTTGTCACACCCGAATTCTTTGTACCTCAATCTACTAATCTAACTATTGTAACAACTTAATAACCTTAACGATTGACCAGTAAACTATATCGAAATTCTTACGATGAAACTAACATCTAACTAAATCGCCAAAAATGAAAGGTAACGAATCGCTATGAAACTTAACACAATACTAGATGAATATGGAATAATGAATGAGGCACACCATTGGTGTCTTAGTGAGGAACACGTACACCTAATCCAACATAGACTTATTTGCGAAAACAGAAATATTGCATTCTTGGAACAAGCTAAATCGTACAGAAATATTGCTCAAAATCATTGTTATGGGATTTTGAGTTTTCCAGCAATTGTTGAATCTGAAATCTTTTGGTTAGGATTCGTGCGGAAATTAATTTTGGTGGTGGTTTCGTGGTCTAATTCGAAGAAACGAGTGACATATCGGCATTTTAAGTTTTCCGGCGAATTTTCTAGACGAAAGTCAGCCAGAGAAGATGATGAAAACAGAAAAGTAAATTTCAGTTTTCGTCCCTTCATTTTTTGCAGTTTCAATCCCTCACGTGTGTTGCACGTGTCCGACTTAACGGCTGAAACTTAACGACGTTTGGCGAGGGACGATGATTGAAAAAATCTGCCAACTTTAAGGTCAAAATTGTAATTTTTTCACTTAAGGGACAAAAAGTGAAAAACGTGCCAACTTCAGGGATGAAAAGTGTAATTTACTCTAAAGTTTATGTTTGATAGAAAGTTTTTTTTTTTTCTGTGAAGTACTTTTTGTTAATATATAAGTAAATGATTCAAAGTAGTAATAATAATAGTTGATAGCATTATTATTGCGAGTAAAATCCATTTTGATTCCTTTGTTTTTATTCTTACCAAACAATGGGAATGATTTCTTGGGGATAAATTCTATGTTGTTACCAAACACTGGAATTCATCAAATTTCTAAGCCAATTTCAATTCTCTGAATCTAAGTTCACTGAACTTCTCCCTACCGAGCGTGCCGTTAATACTAACAATCAATATTTTCAAATGAAAACATAAACCTATCATCAACAACCAAACACGGAAAATTTATAAATTTACAGCTCGATAAGGGGTAAAAACGAACCTTATGAGTCTTTCCATCAAGTTGGGGCAATTCAAGTTCAGGAGCTGTAGCAGGATAGGTAACAGGGATATCGAACTGAAGATCAAATTCATATTTCAACAAATTGTGAACATACCAACACTTTCCGGTCCATCGGGTTCCTTCGGGGTTCGCAGACGATATCCGAAACCAATCATTATCTTTTGATTTGTTCATTGAAGTGTATGCGATCAATGCTTTGTATTCTTCTTTCAATCGCTGTGTCCAAAGGGTGCCGTCTCGTGGGCCGGCTTTGATTGTTAAAAGAGGGATTTGGGTTAGTGTTGATTTGGTCGTTGGATCCCATCCCTCCATTGGATTTCTTTTTTGCCGGATGTTGCAAGGTTTTTGAAGAGACCTAAACTGAATGATGATGACGCTGATGATATTGGGGTTTTAATTGGGTGTGAAACGTATCGAAAAGTAGCGTAAGAATCAACAAGAAGACCGGCGTAAGCTTTAGACAGTCTTTTCTCTCCTAGCGTACGAATAATAAGAAGTTCAAAGAAAAATACAAATAGAATATTTTGGTTTTATTTCGGACTCTCTACAGGGATGTTATAAAGTTTTTCTAATTACCATTATACGGTGAAAGTGTTTTGATTTTGAATACCGACTAACCGTTCAAAAAATAAATTTCAGTTTTATTGCCGGTTTAACTTGTCAATAACAATACTCAATCGGTGATCACATAAAAAATAAAGGATGACTCAAGTGTCGTTGATATATGTTCTCCATTAAACAAGAATTAAAAAAATACTTGTATGATACGGCGATATAATGGCAACAAGAGTGGTGGCCATGACATGTGTTGGTGGCGTGCGGTAGTAATGATGACGGTGGTGGCTATGTAATGGCGGCGACGTTAGTGGTAGTGGCGGCATGCGGTGGTTGCGGAGGCGTGCGGTGGTGACAACGAATGATAGTGGTGGTGGCGGCAATATTATAGGTAATTGATGTAATTTTTTTGATAAATTGCTGAAACTTAAAATTTAACAAAACTGAGTTTTGGTTTATAATATAGTATAGACTATATATATAGGGATTAGTTTCCTCGAATGTAAGAAATTTTGAACGAATGTCTATAGTAGGAAATAAACTAAAGCTGTGTGTATTGTATGTAAACAACTTTGAAATAATGTTTATTGTATGTAAGAATTTTGTTTCAACCAATTACAATCTGACAAGTGGCACCTGTATATGGTTGCCACGTATGTTTTTTCTTACATACAATAAACATTTTTTCAAGTTGCTTACATACAATACACATAACTTTAGTTTTTTCCTACTATAGACATTCGGTCAAAGATAGTTACATTTCAGGAAACTAATCCCATATATATATATGGGGGAAGGGAATATGAGGCTGTTAGGCACCCAAATTTGGTGAAAAACCCCTCACATACCTTTTTTTAAAAGGTAAAAATCATGGGGGGCCATGTATTTATTTAAAATATTAAAATATTAGTATGTGAGGGGTTTTTCACCCAAGTTAGGTGCATAACAGCCTCACACTCACTTTTCCCTATATATATATATACCCTATATATATAGAGAGAGAGGTTAAGTATAGTAAAATAACTATTAATGTAAACATGTAAGACATAACTAAGACAATTAGATCATGTAGTTAATTAAATTATTATTTGTTAATTTTAAAATGATTTACGTCCAATAAAAGGTAAAATAAAGGGGTATAATTGGTATAGTGGAACATATTTAATATCACATTTGTTTATGAAAACTTAAATCACGGCAAACAAAACATAAATTAGATAATACAGATTAAAAAAAAAAAAACTAGTTTGTTGTGATTTTCATATCATCATGATTTCATTCCGTATATATAAATATGCATATATTTTAGGGTTAGTGTAGAAGTATCTACACGAATTGCTTGCAAAAACATATTTTGAAGATGAGTAACCAAAAAGATGCACAATATAGTGGTGTGAAAGATTCAACAACACGTAAGCCATTATAAAGCATCTTTTTATTATTATTTAAATCGTTATTAAAAAATGTGTTGTTTGTTGTTTAGTTGTGTGCTTTTTTTAATGATTAAACTGCTAGGAGAAGTGGAAGGCTATTGAAATTAAAAAAACAAAGAAGATCCAGAGGAGCCACACTTGACAACAAATGGTAATCGAAAACAAAATTTTGATGCATTTGTTTTTTCTATCTTTTTGGTTCCTTTTTTGGTAGGCATTTGAAGTTTTTTTCAACATTAGTATAAATGTTTTGGAGGTTAAAAAAATGGATGGTATTAGGTTTTATGAATTTTAATGGAGTGCCCTGAAGTAAAATCTCTAATTAATGATGTCCGTGATTGTTAATGAAGTGTTGCGCATCATAAATACACTATTTGGTTTTTAAATTTAGGGGTGTTATTATAAAGTATAATGAAAATAGTGATGTACGTGCATCGTATTTATGTTTTTTTGGTGCATCGTAAGTGAGTATTTTGAGTTTAATGTTTGCTTTGTGAATCAAAATACATCAAAGCATGTAGTTTTTCAAATATGAGGTTGTGGATCATACAGTATCGTGAAAATTGTGATGTTTGCGCATCCTCGAGTGGTTTTTGGTGCATCGTAAGTGGGTTTTTCTGAAGTTTACTGTAGTTTTGTGCATTGAGATCCATCATGGCATTTGGTTTTTTAAATATAGGATGTGAATCATAAAGTATCATAAAAATAGTGATGTTTTGTGCATCGTAATGTGTTTTTGGTGTATCGTAACTTCGTAAGTGAGTTTTTGAATTTAAATGTGGTGTTGTGTATCATTACACATCGTAGTATTAAGTTTTTTAAATATATAGCAGTGGATAATAAAGTAGCATGAAGTTAGTGATTTTCGTGCATCGTAGTGTTGTTTTCTGTGCATCGTATGTTAGTTTAACGTTGAAGGACCGGGCAGCAAGCACAACTTGATGAGCTTAGGATCAAATTTCTTGCAAAGATGTTGCCGTCAAACTGTAACACTATTAACGACAGTGTACGTGACGAGATTAAAAGGTACATGAGGTTGCCAGGATTTCAAAAGGTGAAGCTGAAGACGGATGCTTTAGCTAGGATTGAACAACACATAAGTCTCGTTAATTAGAAGTCATGCTAGTTATGTGTTTTAGATTATTTAGTTGGTTTTAAAATGGATGAACCTTTTTTTGGTTTTACTTGTTTTTTGATGTGACTGATGGATTGGTTTCTTTACTAGTTGAAATAAAATGTTGCATTGATTATTTTGGTTACTTATGAGTAAGATGGTTTGAAGTAGGAAACTGGTAGTGTGCATTTAGATTTGTTACAATTATCTTTGTGTGACTCATACACTACTAGAAAAACAGCTATTTTTGACACGCAATGCGCGTCAAGATGGACCAGTCATAAATTTTCATTACCCGGATTTGGACGTCATCCTTCTATGACCCTCGGTTTATGACCCTCTTTTCTGACGTGCGTTTTTTCGTGTCTTACCCTTTTTTTTTTTTTTAAATAATTTTTTTCGATTCCTAATTTTCAATTAAATAAGAATTAAAAAGCTGATAATAAAAAATTACAAAACACAAATATCAAAATAACGCATTTCATATATATATCTCATATATATATATATATATATCAAAACAATGAGGTTAATTCATGTACCAATTCACGATAAGTCACAAGTTAATTAACGACAAAAATTACATATCAATAGTAATTCACAAGTTAGTTTGACAGCTTCCACATCGACCACTACCGAGTATACAACAAGACTACCCGAGTCATCCGTGCAGCTCTCCTGAAGCACTAGTTCGACATTTTGGGATGAGTTGCTAGCTACATGTTCCCAAAATAAAAAAAAGTATTATAATACATTTGCTTTTAATTAACACTTTTACATATCTAATATGAACTCAAATGGCTAGACAATGCAAGGACCAATTATATTTAAAATCTCAAAAATATACCACCCAAAATTAAAATAACAAATATCATACTAACAAATACTCGTAACATATACATAATTAAAAATCTAACAAACACTTCTATAAACTATATACAGAGATATAAAAATAGAAAGAGAAAAAAAAATGGGGGCAAGCAAAGCGGCAGTGGATGAAACTTTCAGGTGGCCTGCGTGATTGTACACCAAACCGAGATTAGGTTTAGAAGAAGGGATGACAGGTGTTTTTGGTTGTTTGTTGGCGATTCCCCGAAGGTAGAGTTTTGATCTCTTTACGCCAATCAATTATGGTTTGATTGTTAGCCGATTGAGATCGTGCTATTGTGTTTTAGATCTGTTCGACTGTGTTTAGCATGCTCATGGAAGGATATTATCATATCCCGATATCCAAGGATGCTTTTGCCTAATCATCGTAGGCTGTGAAAGCTTCGGGACGGAGAGACATCGTCCCGCAACACGTTGTTGATATGTGAGTATATTGTTGTAGGTTGCTGGAGCATCTCTTATGGAGAAAAGAGGACGTCCAGATCCGTGTATGTGTTTTCTGGAGAGAAGGAGAATGAGAATTTAGGCTTAGACTCATCCATATATATAGGGATGAAAATCTTGGAGAATATGTTTAGGATTTAGGGAAATAATATTCCAAATCTTGATATTTAATATGGCCAGACGTGATAAAATCAAATCTCCTTAATTTAGGAGGAAGAGATTTAGATAATCTCTTCCATATTTAGATAAGGCTTACAGCGGGTACCTTCGTCACGCAGGATCGGTTCTGTCACGAAGGTCATGTTCCGTCACGAAGGGTGACGTACACCATCAAGCCCCCCAGTCCAAGGTGATGATTTTTGCTAAATAAGCATTGCGTTGGACTATTCCTGGCTATTTTGTCACTTTCCGGGGTAAATTCCTTATACCTCAAAAGTCAATTTCTCAGCCGTTACATATCTCGAAATGCTATATCGGCGGTTAGGGGTTTTTTGTGGCCGTTGTATATGTATCATATCGCTGCTTTTACTTTCCATTTGATCTGCTCTGACTGTCGTTGTCTTTGATTTTTGTATTATTATTGTTTTGTAAGTCTTCTTTCTTCGAAATAAGTTACCTTCCCCGTTTAGGCTATGGACTTCTTTTGTTGTCTTTGGTGGAGAGACCTATTTTAATTTGTCAACAGTCGAGGGATTAGTATGTATCCCTTTGTTTGCTGTTATAATACCCTAGGAATTTTCCTTCCTTTACTCCGAATGAGCATTTATCCGGATTGGTTTTATTGTTCGGAGGTTTCCGAAGGTCTCTCAAAATCTTTTATAAGAGGTTTTCCTCGTCCCTAGAATATCATTCATGTAAATTT
Source organism: Erigeron canadensis (assembly GCF_010389155.1). Lineage (NCBI taxonomy): Eukaryota > Viridiplantae > Streptophyta > Magnoliopsida > Asterales > Asteraceae > Erigeron > Erigeron canadensis. Next base: position 17,213,574 of record NC_057762.1, on the reverse strand, counting down.
CCAAGTTTCTGCCAATCTGTGTGGCAAATGCTTTGTCAACCAGATACCGATACACAGCCCATGCGTTCTTTAGCGCGGACAACATCTTGCTTGTAAAAATCTGTACTATTTTCGTCTTCTTTGCAGATTAACACACATCCTCCACTCATCAATTTCTTTTTTCACCATTACAGGGTTTGTGATTCATTATTTGGGGAGTTGGATTTAGGTTTCGTGGTAAGTTTGCAAAGATAACTTATTCAATAGCTTTAGTGGTTTTTATGGGGTTTATAATCGTGAGATAATGCCATGTAAAAACTTATTCCTCATCGGAGGAGAGAAAAATGAGTTTGTGCTAGAATAGGACCAAAACGTCTCATCTTTCACGACGCTCTATTCCTATTCGCAAGCACGTAAATTTGGTTGGTATTTACGAAGGATTTTGATTGTCAGTGGGTGGCGATTGCTACTTATGGTTTTATTCTTTTAAGTAGAGGCTACGTACCAGTAATCAATGAGGTATTCGTAGACTTTCCTCCTAAGATCCTTTGTTACGATGGAAATGTGGTTATCTCCAGTTTCATAAGCTATGAATATCTAAGTAGCATAATCCTTGTGCATTGTTATAGTTGTGTGTCATTCCGTAGGTTTTGAGGGTCGACAGCTTTCCACCCTGGGTGATGCTTTAAAGCATGATCTTCGTTGCACAGTCCTTGGCGTTATTGCACTCTTCGTTGTGAACCCTTTGGCGATGACACATTATTTGTTGCGAAGCCTTTGGCGATGGCATACTCTTCGCAATGCAGTCTTTGGATCGTGTTTAGATTGTTCTCTGATCTGTCTGATCGAGTTTATTATGATATGAATGCCTTGAAAGGTCTTTAGGATTCTCCTTTTATAGGGAGAACTTATCGTGTAGGAGAAGTCAAGCCTCTTTAGGGTTTGCCTAAGTCTTAGGCTGTAAAAGTCCAGAAGGATTCTTTCCTTTTTTTACTGGACTAAAGGATAAGATCAAATCCCGAGTTTGTAGGTATTTAATTCTTATCTCTTTAATCTTACTGCGAGAGCCCTTGTTACGAAAAGCCTTTGTGTTACATGTTTATAGAACTCCTAATCCGTCTTACTTACATATCAACAACTTCGTATGTTAAGCCTATCACGAAGCTCAGGCAACCGTCAAATGCGAGTAAGAAAAGGTTTCGGAAATCCCGATACATTTTCTTTGGCTATTTGCCTATACATTCAATCTTTTATATGTCAAGTGTTTTTTTTTTCCGTACATATGCGCGTACATTGGGGTGTCTGTTCAGGCGTCCCTGTCAGTTTGTTCCGTCTTTGTTTACTGAGGTTACGACCCTCTATTTATATTGAGACAATGAGTCTTTTGAATTATGCATTATCCCTCATGGGGCTTTTGCTTATTTTGAATAATTTAGGTAAATAGCCTTTATGAGTGCCTTGAGAGGTCTTTAGGATTCTCTTTTTTTTGAATTATGCATTATCCCTCATGGGGCTTTTGCTTATTTTGAATAATTTAGGCAAATAGCCTTTATGAGTGCCTTGAGAGGTCTTTAGGATTCTCTTTTATAGGGAGAATTTATTTAGAGGAAAAGTTAAGCCTCTTTAGGGTTTCCCTAAGTCTTAGGCTATAAGAGTCCAAGAAGATTCTTTTTTTTTTACTGGACTTAAGTGATCAAATCCCGAGTTTATGGGGGAACAACTCTTACCTCCTTTATCTTCTGCGGAAGCCCTCGTTACGGACAACCTTCGTGTCGTAACGTCTTACTGTTCTTTTGTGTGACAGGTCCTGCATACCGTTGGGAGGGTATATCATCATAGAGTTTTATGGAACTTTCGCAAATTCAATCCTTTATAAAAGATTGATTCTATGTCTTATTAACCGGACCCCCTTCGGGGATTTTTAACTAGTAGGCTCCGTTGCCGTAGGCAGTTTCAGAGTATGTGTGGGCCGTCCCAGGTTGGTCCCATCCTTCATTGATTTTACGTGATGTTGGTGCTATTTAGCCAAAATACATAGTCGCTGATTTTGAACGCCGTAGGATTGACTCTTTTGTTCTAGCCCCCTTCGGCATTCTTTACGAACATTGCGTCTCCAATGGCCGTATTTTCTCTTCATTCTTCATGAGATTTTAGGTCAAATATGAGTTCCTCCCGGTTTCTTTCAGTATTTAGCATTCCATGTGTCGATATTTGGAATTCAGCTAGTACCACGACTTCGGTACCCGAAGGCTTGGCCGAACGGTGATGCTTTGTTTCGGAGTTTATTTTGTTTGCTCAGAGGGCCAGGGGGAGTTCGTCTACTCACCTCTTCGTAACACGACTTGTTTATAGACTATGTATCATAGGTATCATTATGTGATGAATGTTTCGTACCTTTGAGCATCTTTTCCTCGTGGCTTTTTATGGCTAAAACCGAGGTGTTTCCTTAGTATGCCAAAATTAATCCTTGCGGTTATCCCGAATATATGCACCTTCTTTAGAATGGCTAGTATAAGCGTTTTCACCTTTCGCGTAGTTTGGATAACAGTTCTTAGTGGTGGAGGTTATCCGTAAATCCGAATCTCCTTTGCACAACCGACAATCGGAGCTACGTAGTGGGACTATTCTGGTGAAATACATTCAATTTTTGGGCTCTGAGCTGGTGAAAAGCTTTATGGGGTTTATGAAGGTTTTAGGGAACCTTTAGGACTTTGAGTTACGGAAGGCCTGCGGATTGACCTTCGGGATCTGAGCTTCATAAGCCTTGTGGGGTCTGAGTTGTTTCTGGACCTTTGGATCTGAGCTTTGGAGGATCTGCCGGATCTGAGCTGCGGATGGGCCTTCTGAGATTATTCTATGTAAGGTCTAAGGATGGGCCTTCGGACCTGAGGCTATGTAAAGTCTACAGGACCTAAGCTGCATTTGGACCTTCGGATCTGAGCTTTGTAATATCTACGAGATCTTCTTTTGAAGGTCTGCGAATAGGACTTCGGATATGAGGCTATGTAAAGTCTTTGGATGGGACTTTGGACATGAGGCTATATAAGGCATGCGGGATCCTTTGGACCCGAGCTCCGGAAGATCTACGGATGGGCCTTAGGGGTCAAGGCTATTATATAGCATTAAAGAGATCTTCCAATCTAGAGGCTGTGTTCGGCAGCGAAGAGATCTTCAAGATACGGGGCAAACATTCCTCCTTAATCGTGATGTTTTTATACTCTACCTATGGAGACGTAGCCTCTTCTTTTGCAGGGAAAAGTCAGATCTTGATATGAATATTCGGACCTTATTTTGGCTAGCCTTTGTAGGAGACGTCGTTCCAACTGATTACCCTCTGTAACATAGCTCATCAATGAGGCTGTGTAATAATGATGTGAGTCTTCGTGACCCACGCGCTTCGTGGTGCAACCGGTTCGTGACGATGCATAGTGTCGGACCTTTATCCGTCGTAGAGATATATCACCATGACCCGAATGTCATTAAGAAGTATCAAGGTCGTTAATGCTTGGTTGAGAGGTTTAATCATGTGGAATGCTAAGCATAGCTTGGAATATTTCCTTAACTCAGGGTTGCATGAGGGCATCAATGAGATATCCCAATAAAAAGCTCTTCGAATCTGGAGGCCACGTGGGGCAATAGATCTTTCAACAGCATGGGGGTGTCCGAACAATAGTAATATTTTTGAATCTAGATCAAATCATTAGATTATAGCCTTTGCTGCGTAGCGCCGTTGTTACGGAGAAACCTTCGTGTTGTAGTGAGCTACTGTGATAGGTCCTTTAACAACTAGGTCCTTGGTATCGATATGATCTTCAAATCTGGAGGCTTCAGGAGCATTCGTTACGGAGGAACTTCGTGCCGCGGGGTGCTACTGCTCCTTTGCGTGATAGGGCCTTTAACAACCAGGTCCTCATCATCGAGACGATCTTCAATCCTAAAGGTTGCGGTTCGCAACAAAGATATATATATATATATATATATAAGAAAGGGATCTCCAAATTGGGAAGAGATCTTCATATCTGATGGCTGCGTGTTGCAGCAAAGATATTGCTTTAAGAAAGGATCTCCAAACTTGGAAGAGATCTTCAGACCTGATGGCTGTGTGACATAGCTGATAAATCTTCTAAAAACATGGAGATCTCGAAACAGAGAGGTTGCGTAACGCAACGGACACACACACACACACACACACATATATATATGTTAGAAATCCAAAAATAGTGATAAATTGTAATTTAAGTTAGTGGACGTTGTTGTTGTTAAGACATGGTGAAATGATTTCTAAGGATGAGGGACTAGGAGTGTCAATTAGCTTAATTGTAGATTTAGACTATAAATACCCTCAACTCCTTAGAAATAATAAGCCTTTAATCCATTTTGACATACAACTTATTCAGATCGTCTCTCTCTCTCTCTCTCTCTAGAAAATCACACACACTAAACACACCAAGAACACACACAATTGAACTGCCATTGTTGAGATCGAATCAATTGCAGAAATCGTGTTATTACATGTGGTATCAGAGCAAAACATCACTTTGATATTGATCCATAACTGATTTTGATCTCACTTTTCATCCAATTTCATTTCAAAAACCGTTTTTCATACCGTCACTGTTTCATCATTTTTTACCAGAAAAATCACATAAAATTATCATTTTTTGTTTACCATTAGATTCCTGATAATTTTAAACATAATCCTGTCAAGTTTCAAGTTCCAATTCGATCTAAATCTCTAGATTGAAATTTTTAGTTTTGGCGCTAAAAATTGGGTTTTGATTCTGTTGTGTTATAAGCTGAATTGTGTATTAGGATTTGTTGCGGACGTAATTACAAACGTTTTGCAAGTGATTTCACATTCTAACACTCAGTAAATCGAAAGTTATTGAAGCTTGAAAATTCATCAATGGAGTTTTTACTTTGTATTCTGTTGGAGAAGAAGACCTCAAAACGATCTTCACTAGGACGGTCTCCTTAAGATCGTCTCAGTGGTTGTTTTTCCATATTTGATACATTTTGTGTTGTGGCTTGTAGGACGATCCTCACAAGATCGTTCTAGCAAGTGTGGTTGTTGGAAAAGTGTTGTTTGTGGCTAACTGATCCATTTTGGAGGTTTGGTCAAAATTCAAAGTGTTTAAACTTTGAAAAAGAGTTGGCAGAAACTAAGACGATCTTGCCAAGATCGTCTCAGTTACCTGACACTAAAACGATCTTGACCAAGATCGTCTCAGTGTTTGCTGTTTGTTGCGTTGGTGTGGTTGATCATTTGAAGTTGTTGTGATTGGGAATCACACACTTCCTGGGTAACTGATCATTATTGATTAGTTTTGCTCAAATCTAATTCCTTCCAATTCAAAACAAATCTCTGTCCAAAAATTCTCAAAAACACTTAGAAAAATTTCCAAGTCTTCTAAAACGATCTTATCAAGACCGTTTCATTTCCTTGATCAAAATTCCAAGACGATGTCTTTTTAGATTGTTTCATCTTCAAAGATCTTTATACTTCAATTTCTTTTTCAATTTCCTTTAATTCCTTTTCAATTTTCATTTCCAAATCACAAAATCATTCCTCAATTTCAGTTTCATTTCATACTTAGCCAAATTTCATCAAACTTCATTTAAGACGATCTTCTCTAAATCGTTTTACTCTTCTAAATCCTAAAACGATCTTTTCCAAGTCGTTCTTAAATTCATTCATCTAGGATGATCTCTTCCAAGACGATCATATCCTAAAACGATCTTCTCAAGATCGTTTCAGCTTCTGAAAATTTCAACTTTCATTCTAATTCAAGTTCCAAATCAAATCTCTTTCAAATGGCTTCTCGTGAAGCTTTGGCATTAGGTTCTGACACAAGACCTCCAGTTTTCTACCATGGTTCTTATGGACTATGGAAGAAAAGATTCATGGATTATGTGGAATGTCAACCAAATGGTCACCTTCTTAAAGATTCCATTCTTAATGGACTTGCAGTTCATCGTCATCCCACCACTGGTGCAATACTCACTCTTGATCTTTTGAATGCTGAAGAAAAAGATCGAACAGCTGCAGATAACAGAGCTAGATCATGCTTATACAAAGCACTGCCAGATGAAATCTATGGTTCTGTCTATTCTTATGATACAGCCAAGGAGATATGGGATGAGGTGGCAAGACAAATGGAAGGATCTGACCTAACTTCAACAATTAGATTGACAAATGTGTTGACTGAGTTTGACAACTTCAGCAAATTGCCAAATGAATCTCTAGAGGCTGTCTACTGTAGATTCTGCAATGTCATAAATGAACTTAGGAAGAACAATGTCAAGAAATCAGAGATTGAGTTAAACATCAAATTCATCAAAGCTCTTGGTCCTGAGTGGGAAGATTATGGAACTCAGATTAAGCAACATCAAAATCTGGCCAAGTTCTCCATCCATAATCTTCATGAATCCTTCAAACTCAATGAACATCAAGTCCTAAACAAAGCTTCATCGAACAAAATGCCAGAAGTTGTATCTTCTGATCCTTTGGCATTAATTGTTGAAAAGAAGGTTTCTGAAGCTCTTAAAAGGCAAATGGTAGTTGTTTCTTCGTCTGATGAGGAGGGAGATGATATGTTGGCTCCAAGAGATGGTGTTTCTAACGAATTATATCAAGCTCTTGCCGCAGTTACCAAGCACTTCAAGAAAAAGTTCTACAAAGCGAGGCCAACAAACAATAATCTCCGCACTTCTTCTACAAGTGCATTTCCCAAGAAGGAACACTATCATTCAAAGAATAATGGTCAAGGTGAATCAAGTGGATCCAAGCATGTGGAAAAGAAAGTTGAAGGTTATGACAAACAAGTTGTTGAGAAGGGGAAAGCTTCTGATAAAAAGTGCTACAACTGTGGTATTCCTGGTCATTTTGCAATTGATTGCAAGCAACCTCGTAAGCGGAACTATGAGTACTACAAGCAGAAGATGTTATTGGCAAAGCAAGTGGAAGTCGGTCATGCATTGCTTGCTGAAGATGATAAATGGCTGTTGCTCTCGGATGATGAAGATGAAGATCTCTCTGCAAATGTGTGCTTCATGGCGAGGTTGGCCAAGGACAAAGCTTTTGAGGCTGAAAGCACTGATGATGAATACCCGGATGATGAGGTAAATCTACACTCTACTTTTTCTTTAGTTAAAGATAAAGAGTCGTTTGTTTTAGCTTTATCTAACTTGACAACTCATATTACGTCTTTAGCCAACAAAAATAAGAAGTTAAAAAATAGTATTTCATTTTCTAAAAGTAAATTTTCAAAACTCTTTGAAGAACATTCGAAATTACATTTTATATTATGATACTATTAAACAAGATTTTCAAACCTACAAAGATCAAATGTTGGTTAAAGAGTGTGAGTTGAATGCATCTCCTAATTCTAAGTTATTGCATAAGTGTTATAAACTTGAAAAGACCATTCATGATCTTGAAAAAGCCAATCAATATCTTGAAATTCAAAAGACCAATGTGTGGCTTCGGGCCAATGCAAGACAAATGGATGTTGATATTCTTAACAAGAAACTTTTAGAATCCAAACCTAACAATATTGAACTTGAACGAAAGATTTCTGATTTAAATCATACTTGTTTTTTGAAAGGTGTTGAGATTGAAACTCTTCAAAACCAAATAGAGGAATTTAAAAAGAATATACTTTTCTATCAAGAGAAGTTATATAAAGTCGAACAAAACCCTCTTTTGGATTTTACCGCCTATTTCAACAAGTCAAAGATTGACAGATCGGATCTTCTTCATGGGTTGGGATTTGAGAATATCTCTTCATTACAAAAAGCCAAAGAACAAACCGAACCCTTGTATGATGAAAGATTTCTTCGCCTTGGTATGGTACAATAATTTATTCGTCCACTGGATGACGATTTTGAGACTGATGAAGTTGAGAAATTACCACAAAATGATTTTTTGGTTAACTATGATGTTATTAATGCTTCAAATATCTCGAAAGAATCTTCAATTTTAAATTGGAAGAAATAGCATCAAATTTTCAAAACCAAGAGTCAGTTGGTAATTCACCTAAACCTACTAAAATGTATGTTCCATCTACCATTTTGGAAAAACAAATAGAAGGTTTGCAACAAACGGTGAAATTTCAACAAAAGAAATTGAAAAACTTAAGTCTCAAAGTTTGAATTCGGAGGATAAATTAGTTGTTGTGGATACTAAGAAATTTGTATGGATGCTTCTACTCAAACTGACCTAAGTGCTTTAGTAGACCATTCCACTCAGACTACTTGTGTTTCATCTACTGATTCCTCCACCTAGATCTTGACTGATTCTCTTGAGTGTTCATGTCAAACTGCTGCTACTATAGCTGATGATTATGTGCAATCTGATTTATCTAATGACGAACTTGCACATAGTTTAGTTTTGATATGGTACTACTTTAGGTTTTTCACTTGTGATTCTTTTGAAGAGTTAGATGTTCACCCTAAGCTTAGTGCTAGTATAGGTGTTGATACTTCTACTCTAATTTCTTGTGAAACCAAAGATGTGTCAGTTCAAGTTGAACTAATTCCTGAGACTACCCATAGTGTAAAGTTGGATACCAAGATTCCTGATTTTTCAAAAATCTCTCCGGTTGAATCTTTCACAAAAGATGATTTTGATAAATTCATGGAGGGAGAATATGCTTTTGATTCTGAAACTGAGAATAAGATTGAATCTACCAAAATCAAAATTGAATCAAAAGAGGAATCTTCAAAATTGTTTTGCAAATATCCAACTTCACATTATTCTAAGAAACAAGTTGTTCCAAAACTTGTCAAGATTGAAACAAAGACTGTCAAAAAACCAAGAATCAATAAGTTAAAAACAAAGTGTCCTACCCCGGAAAAGCATGTTAAAACCAAACAAGTTGAGACCATTCCCAAAATCAAATACAACAAAGTGAAACTTCTGGAAATCAATTCAAATGTTTATTCGTCTAGCTCTCAATCTAGTTCATTATCTTTAGTATCTAAAACTAGCTCAATTTTGCTAACATGGATGCTTCAAATGGTGCAACTAGGTATAGGGATAGAAATGGCTGGTTTTCTCACGATAAACCTAAGAAACAAGAAGTTTATGCACCTTCAAAAGAGTCAAAAGATAAAAGTGCTTCAAAACTCTCGTTCTAATCTTCTTAGTGTCAATCCAACAGGTGGAAAGAGCTTGATTAGTGAGTCTAAATGGGTAGCTAAGTCATTAGTACCTAAGATAACTAAAGTTGAGAAAAAGAAGAAAAGGCAAAGGAGAAAAGTGGGTAGTAAGAAGAAGCTTGTTTCTGATGTTTCAAACAATTTATCTTTTAAGTCATCTTTGAAAACAAATGTTAATGATGCCAAGGCAATGCCTTGTGATGTTGTAAACAATGTTAATTCTCGCTCTTATTTGTATGGTTTGAATGGTGGTAGACATGTTACTTTTGATCCGTGTGTTAATATTCGTTTGTTTGATCCAAATGTGCTTGTTGATAATGTGCTTGTTAATAAGTATGTTGATTCGAAAGCATGTTTGTATGCATATCCTAAGTTATATACCCTGCCTGTTTTAACTAACCACAAAGGACCCGTCTTCAAGTGGGTACCTAAAGTCGGTTAAATTTCTTTGATTGCAGGAAATAACCATCTGTGTTTGGATACTCGATTCTGGATGTTCAAAACACATGACTGGCAATAAAGCATTGCTCAAGAACTTTATCGAACGATTCATGGGAACTGTTCGTTTTGGTAATAACAATTTTGCTCCTATCTTAGGCTATGGCGACATTGAACGCAATGGAATTGTCGTTAAGAAAGTTCACTATGTTGAAGGATTAAGTCATAACTTGTTCAGTGTTGGACAATTCTGTGACAACAATCTTCAAGCTCTTTTTCGACAATCCCTTTGCAAAGTTCAAACTCTCGATGGAGTTGACATTTTGTGTGGCGACCGCGATGATAGCCTCTTTACCGTCAATCTTGATGATAACCAGCCAACCGATAATATTTGTCTCATTTCAAAGGCTACTTCAAAGAATTCTTGGTTGTGGCATAGAAGACTTTCTCATCTAAATTTTCCTACCATCAATACTTTGGTCAATAAGCATCTTGTTGAAGGCTTGCCAGACTATAAGTATGAAAGTGAGCATGTCTGTCCTTCTTGTGCCGTTGGGAAGATAAAACGAGCTTCTCATAAACAAAGAAATCTCCAAATTCTTTAGCACCTCTTCATTTACTTCACATGGATCTTTGTGGACCAATGAAAGTTCAAAGCCGAAATGGGAAGAGATACATTTTGGTTATCGTTGATGATTATTCAAGATACACTTGGGTCAAGTTTCTTGCCTCAAAAGATGAAACAACTCAAACTTTGATCGATTTCATCACTTCAACTCAAGTGAATCTTCAACTTCCAGTCCGATACATTCGTTCGGATAATGGAACTGGATTTAAGAATGTCGTGTTTGATGAATTTTGTAAATCTAAAGGCATTACTCACCAATTCTCTGCGGTACGTACCCCACAACAAAATGGTGTCGTTGAAAGGAAAAATCGAACGCTTGTGGAAGCTGCAAGAACCATGCTAGCTTATTCTAAGTTACCTTCCAACTTGTGGGCTGAAGCTGTTGACACTGCTTGTCACACTCAGAATCGGTCCATTGTTAATCAACGTTTTGAGAAGACTCCTTATGAGGTTGTTAACAAACAGAAACCCAACATCAACTATTTTCATATCTTTGGGTGTGTTTGTTATACTCTGAATGATCGGGAAAATCTTGGAAAGTTCGAGAAGAAAGGTGATGAAGGTTACTTTGTTGGTTATTCCAAGACATTAATTGCCTATCGAATCTACAATCGCCAAACAAATATGATTCAAGAAACAATGAATGTTTGGTTTGATGAGATGTCGGGCATGATTTTCGAGCAAGAAAGTTTGCTACCAACAAATAATGGTCCAAGTGATTCAAGTACTTCATCAAGGACTTCTACTTTAGCATCCAAATTCAAGAAGTTTCCAGCTCCAACGAGTGATGAGTTAGACATTCTTTTTGAAGAATTCTACAATTCAAAACCAATTCATGATGAGGAACCTCAAGTCATCATTTAACCAATTCCAAACAATGATCCAGTTCCTGACAACCTTCATGAATCATCATCAAGTTCATCTGAGCAAAATGCTACTTCTTCAAGTAGTAGTTCTTCATCCTCTTCTAATGATTCTTCTTCTCAATCCTCTCCTGATAATTCTTCTCCAATGAATGTTCAAGAACAACCTACCTAATTTACCCAGACTACCAATCCGATAAACACTCCAAATGTATATGTGCCTCTTGATTTCGATCATCCATCTTACGAGGAAGCTGTTCTACCAAGCTATGATTCCATCTCTCAGCAAAACTCTGGTTTTAATGATGATGATGTTGATGTCAATCAACAAGATCCTCTTCCTCATGATCGCAAATAGTCACGTATGCGAAAAGATCATCCTACAGATAAAATTATTGGAGATCCACAAGCCGGAGTAACTACTCGTACTTCAGTGAATGAGTCTCTGGTTGCACTTTCTCTTAGCAACATTGAACCCAAAACTGTTTCTGAAGCTCTTCGAGATCCAAAATGGGTCAAAGCTATGCAAGACGAACTCGCTCAGTTTGAAAGACTGAAAGTATGGAGACTAGTTCCAAATCCAAGGAAAAATGAACCTATTGGCACAAAATGGATTTTCAAGAACAAGAAGGATGAGAATGGAGTGGTAGTAAGGAACAAAGCAAGATTAGTTGCAAAGGGTTATTGCCAACAACCTGGTGTTGATTTCGACGAAACTTTTGCTCCAGTTGCAAGAATGGAAGCCATTCGGATTTTCTTAGCTTATGCTGCATTCAGAAACTTCACTGTGTTTCAAATGGATGTGAAGACAGCTTTCTTGAATGGTGATCTCAAAGAAGAAGTTTACGTTGAACAACCAGAAGGTTTTGTTGATCCCAAAAGACCAAACCATGTCTACAGGTTAGACAAGGCTCTCTACGGTCTTAAGCAAGCACCCTGAGCATGGTATGATTCCTTATCTACTTTCTTGATTAGAGGTGGCTTTACCAAAGGCACAATTGACCCTACCCTATTCATTCGCAAACAAGGTAAGCATGTTCTTCTTGTCCAAATATATGTTGATGACATTATCTTTGGGTCAACCAGTCAAACATTTTGTCAAACTTTTCATCTCTAATGGTTAATCATTTTGAAATGAGCATGATTGGGGAAATGAACTACTTTTTGGGTCTTCAAATCAAACAATTACCAAATGGTATTTTCGTATCACAAGGTAAGTATATTCATGACATGTTGAAAAAGTTTGATATGACTACTTGTTCTTCAATTTCAACTCCAATGGCTGCTCGTACAAGTATTAATGCTGATAAAAATGGGAAACCATTTGACCAAAAGAGATATAGAAGTATGATTGGTTCATTGTTGTATCCAGCATCTCGCCCAGATATAATGTTTGCAACATGTATGTGTGCTAGGTATCAAGCTGCTCCAACTGATTTACATTTTCAAGCTGTGAAACGAATATTTCGTTATCTGAAGGGTACACCCAATTTAGGTCTCTTGTATCCAAGGGATACTGGATTCAATTTAACTGCCTATTCAGATGCAGATCATGCAGGTTGTAAGCTTGATCGCAAGAGCACTTCTGGTACTTTACAATTTTTGGGTGATAAAATTGTGAGTTGGTCTTCCAAGAAACAAAATTGTGTGTCACTATCAACAGCTGAAGCTGAATATGTGGCTGCGGCTAGTTGTTGTGCTCAAGTGTTGTGGATGAAGACTCAACTTACTGATTATGGTCTGAAATATGATCATATTCCCATCTATTGTGACTCTCAAAGTGCCATTGCTATTGCAGTCAACTCAGTAAACCACTCTCGATCAAAGCATATTGATGTGAGATATCATTTTCTCAAAGATCATATTGAGAAAGGTGATATCGAGCTCTACTTTGTGGGAACTGACTATCAGCTTGCAGATTTGTTCACTAAACCACTGGATGAGAAAAGGTTTAACTTTCTTATCTCTAAGCTTGGCATGTTAAATCTTGAACCTTAACTTATTTTGTTCTTGATACATTCTTGAAAAACAAAATACAAAATTTGAAAAGACAAAATCAAATACAAAATATAAAATTTTGAAAAATAACAAAAAGATTTTCTTAATTTTTTTCTTTTTCAAAGTGGCTTGCATATATTCTGTATGCAACCCGTTCTTCATTGAGCTATTTATTTCAAAATGGCTTATGCATACTCTGTGCATAATCCGTTCTTATTTGAAATTATTTATATTTCAAAGTTGGTATAAAATGTGTTGTTATACATATAGATTGATATAAGATAACGCGGAATTGAACGCCTTTGTGTACTTCCAAGTGGTTTATATGAATATGTATGTGTAATGGCAATCTTTCATTTGTTTAAAATTGCAAACAATTCTCTTCAAGAGTCTTGATGTTGTTGCAAACAACTTCAAATTTTTCAAATGAATTTCATGTTTCAAAAAACACTCAATTGTTGATATGGGAAGCAAAGGATTGAACGCCTTTGTGTACTCCCAAGTTGTCTCATCTTGAACAATTGATTGAGTTAAATTTGTGCTTAAATGTTTTATTTCGATCCAACTTGTTGATGTAAGATGCAAAGGATTGAACGTCTTTGTGTACTCCCTAGTAGTCTTACTATGAACATTGTTGTTGACGCAAAAATTTGTGTTTCTTAAAATCTTGTTCACTTTTAGACTCTCAAATTTTACTCTAGTTGACTTCACAAAACCCATTTTTGCTCTACCTTTCTATGAAAAACATTTTTGATCTACCTTTGCATAGATTAAGGGGGAGTTTTGTGATTTCAAACCTTTGTCAAACTTCAAATGTGTTTTTAAATCATTTTTTTTCACATTTGATGATTTTCAAAAGATTTTCTCCAAAGGAAGTTCGGTGTTTAGTTTGCACATGAGCAACTAGGTTTTCTCAAAATTTACTCCATGGACTTCATCATCGCCGATGAGTTCTAACCCCGGAGTATTCACTTCTTTCGTTAGATAGTGAGGGTATTTTGAGTGATGATGATTTCGTGCAACTAGGATGGAGGGAGTAAAGTTTAAAAGTGAGAGGTTATGGTGATATGTTGTGAGAAAAGGGTTAAAAGAAATGATACCCTTCCCTAAAACTCTCAAATCGCCGGGTACAACACATTTCTATCGGATGTCATTTGTTGATATCTTGATAAAGACTTCATGAACCCAGTGAAGCGATGCACATCTTTACCTAACCACTAAAGTGTTTCTTAACAAATGCTTGTTTCATTTCTCACGGAGATTTTTCACATCTCTATTGACTCTTCATTTGGAAGATGTTGATATTGAAAAAGGGAGACATTCTGCTCCAGTCCCCGACTTCATTTGATCACGTTGTGTCTAGAGCTATCTTGCTTGATCATTATTTTAATCCTTATTCATTTTTCTTAAGACACATTTGAGTCATATCTTTGTGATATTATTGCATATCTATGTGATATAGCCGGAACATTTGTAGTGATATCTTAATTGATATTCCACAATGATCAAATGGAAATCCTACCAATGCTAACATATTTTCCAACATTGAACGTAGGTCTCATAATTACATTTATGTGATTATTGAGTGAACGAGAAGTCTATCAGTGACCTCGGATGTTTCCTAACAAGTCTTTAAGGAGAATAGATTGTGGTTATCGAACGCCTTAGGTGACACTGACCATGATTACTATTCTTTGAAGCAATCTCGTAGTTGAAAAGCTACAAGACCGAACTATGTTAGAAAATTGCTTTGTGCATAATTCAATGATACATAGGAAATCCGAAAAATGTCATACATTTCTTTCGGTCATTTCATTAATCCTTTTGATTTTTGAACATGTTAACGGATCATCCTTATCCGGTTTTTCCATTTCTCATCTCACCAACACAAAAACCACCAATATCTTACTATAACATTTGTATCAACAACGTCAACCCTACATTTTAGTTATCCTTAGGATTCTTTGGATTAGTACTATTGAATTGGGTTGATGTGTTGCTGTTTGATAAATCTCCATGCAAATCTAGTTTTACCTTGTGATATTTCTTTTCGTATTCGATCAATCAATGTTTGCATAATGACATTGGTTCCCAACTTTGTCATTATGAGGGGAGAGAAAGATTATGATTGATTGAGAAAGAAAATCTTTGAGCTTGATTTGTGCAAACATGGAGTTAGTAAGAAGGTTGTAGTGAGTGTATGGAGGTTACGGATAAAAGATAAGAGAGAATATTTAGTGTATGGGATTGATGGGAAAATTTGCAATTAATAGAAATTCAGTCAATTGAGCTCAGATTTTCAAATTTGAGTTGTTCATTTTATAAATTGAGTTCTTGACTTGAAAAAGGATAATTACAAAGATAAGGATATGATGTTCAAAGATGCTCCAAAATGCTTACACTCATGAATTGAGGGGGAGCATGATTAATTCAAGGTGTTTAAGTCAAAATGCCAAAGATCAAAGCTACAAAAGTTGAAAGATTGATTGGAAGATTCAAGACAAAGAAGTAAAACTTCGAAAGAGTCTTCATCAACACATTTCATTCAAGATCTTCAAAGTCATATAATAATACTTGATCAAGAAGCTTCAATGCATATATCAAGGGGAGAGTTTAAGTTTTTGATACTTCATTCCAAGGAAACAAATTTTCATTCAAAATCGAAGATTGAAGAACCAAAGCCAAATTTATACCTTCCGCACTTCAAAAGACAACTCTGATTCACGGTTCAACAATTTTCAAAGATTCTAGACTCATTCATTTTATTCTCTGTTCAAAAAGAACATTGAGAATTTCATCATGTTTTAACTACAAGAAGTCCAAGACCAAGATTGATTCAAGTTCTCCAGAGACAATGAGAAAGCTTTGAAGACTTGTTTCATCACACCAATTGTCTTCACCAAGGGGGAGAATGTTAGAAATCCAAAAATAGTGATAAATTGTAATTTAAGTTAGTGGACGTTGTTGTTGTTAAGATATGGTGAAATGATTCTAAGGATGAGGGACTAGGAGTGTCAATTAGCTTAATTGTAGATTTAGACTATAAATACCCTCAACTCCTTAGAAATCATAAGCCTTTAATCCATTTTGACATACAACTTATTCAGATCGTCTCTCTCTCTCTCTCTTGAAAATCACACACACTAAACACACCAAGAACACACACAATTGAACTGCCATTGTTGAGATCGAATCAATTGCAGAAATCGTGTTATTACAATATATATATAAGTATTTTACAAAGGGGATCTCCAAATAGGGGGGAGATCTTAGATCTAGATCAAAAGAAAGGGGAGATCTTCAGATCTAGATGGAGGCACATGAACGTATTGTTTGGGTACATTCCCATCTTTAATAAA